>NW_017806235.1:1994375-1996325 GCF_001891065.2 Hippocampus comes
AAGCTACAATAGTGGCTGCGGTTGCATTATGCATCCACTAGATGGAGTTACGCTAGAGGGAATACTATACGATACAATACAGATTCATTTATATTGAGCTTTCACAACCGCTGCAGCTGTAACAAAGCTCTTGAAAGAACATTTAAAATACTACGTCCAAGAAATCCGAATATTGATCCATGTATTAGGCGCATCGGATTATAAGGCGCACTGTCGGCTTTGGAGAAAATGGAATGCTTTTCGCTGCGCCTTATAGTTCGGAAAATAAGTTCATTCCCCGATTGGTGATTAGCTCAACCCACAAACCAGCCCTTCAAACTCACGACGCCATTCTTTTGTTGATTGTATGTTTCTGCAGGGAGAATGCCGTAATTTCGTCAAGGTTCTTCTCCAGCAGCACGGAGGCCTGTTTGTGTGCGGAACAAACGCCTTCAACCCGCTGTGTGCAAACTATACCGTGAGTCGCCGTCATCTCTGTCAGCTGCGCTTTGCACGTTTTTTATCTGCTCGTTCTGAAGACATGTCCCTCTCTCCCCTTGTTCAAGAGAGATACTCTAGAAATGGTGGGAGAGCCTGTGAGCGGGATGGCACGCTGCCCGTATGATCCGCGGCATGCCAACGTGGCTTTATTTGCAGGTATGATTTGGAATATTGAGCGCACCGGCTGCAAACACAATGTTTGCCTGTTCAGATGATTTATGGTCACGCCTCTTGCGGAATTGCTCGTTTGGTTTTAATCTTGCCGACCTTGTCCTATCTCTCCATCACCTTCCTCCTTCCTCGTCTTCTTAATCTTTCTCCGCTCGTGCTCCAAGATGGAAGTCTTTTCACTGGTACCGTGACAGACTTCCTGGCCATCGATGCGGTGATCTATCGCAGTCTCGGCGACAGCCCCGCCCTGCGCACGGTCAAACACGATTCCAAATGGTTCCGAGGTACCTTCACGGAACAGAAACATAAGAATTGTCACCTCAATGTGTCACATAAACTATATTTTCCAAAGTGTCTCATTCCGTTGTTCTTGCTTACATGTAGAATATGTTAGATTGGGAAAAAAAAAATCTCACAGCACACAACCAAACAAAAATTTCGCAAAAGAATTCCGCAGGGGACAGGGACTGAGCTCCACTGCAAGTCTGTGAGGAAAAAGGTTTAGAATTTCCTAATGGTGGCACAAGATAGCGTCAAAGCATTCTTATTAAAGAGAGCTATGGCCTGAAAACAAGAAGCGCCTCCCCTCACTTCAACATAGTTCCTTGGCATCAAGATGCCACAAGATGGCACCACAGCAGTACTTTTATATTAGACAGTGCTCTGGCCAGAGCACAAAAGCAGTGAATGAGTTCCCCCAAAAATCTGTGACTAGGTGAATTCACAAATATATGGGAGAGCGTTGTATACTGAAATAATCTCATTGACAAATAGTGTCAAATATGGGCTTGTTTGGTTCTGTTTCAGGAATGACACAAGTTACAGTGTTTGCGCCTTCTGCCATGCAGCGGAAGAGCATTTAATTGCTCTGACAGTCACTATACGTTGCTGGCATAGATGAGCAAAATTACGCGGATCATTTTCAGACGAATTAAGTATAAGTGGATAATTTCCCGCACGCACACCTGACGACACAATCAATGGAACAGACGTAATATGTTATTGTCATTGGATCATTCGTCATGAAATTGGAGACAGATGGACAAAAAGGAGAATAAAAAGAATGCGATGGCCTCACGTTGCCTTTTTCTGCTAACATTCCCATCTAGAGCCCTACTTTGTGAGCGCCATGGAATGGGGGTCTCACATTTATTTCTTCTTCAGAGAAATGGCCATGGAGTTTCATCATCTAGAAAAGGTTGTTTCTCTTTTCATGTACACGATTTTCCCGGGCGCATTATTAAAGCATCTCTCTATTTAGTATCGTACATCCCAATTGGACCGTGCTCTGCCATGTTA
>NW_017806235.1:1996493-1999333 GCF_001891065.2 Hippocampus comes
AACAATACTACGAAAATAAAAGCAGAATCGAATCTACGCAAAGCAGATGCTCTGAAAAGAGAAAACCACAGGAGTACTGAAAAAAATGCCATGAGCGATGGGAGTGTTTCTTTTGCCAGTCCGACTTCCAATTTTTTTCTCACAGGGCCAGAGCGCCGGCCCTCGATATGACCAGACATTTTTCCACCTCGATTGGTTGGTCAGGACAAAACTTGTTCCAGCCTACTTCTAATGTCTGTAGAGATCTGCACATATCGATACATTTAATAATTCCAAGTCATTCGATTTATATTGATTCGGAACCGCTCCAGATGATGTATGTCAACGTTTTTGTAGACCGGACAAGCACTTGGAGAATAATAAGTGATATAATTTAATTAAAAAACAAAAAACTTGTATGCAAAGAGAGATCTCAAATACATCCTGATGGCTCTCAGAAGCGTATGTCGATTTTTTTCTTCAGCAAGGTCATATCTACATGATTCTGTTGTCTTACAGCAAAATCACAATGCAATATCAGAGAGGGGGATGGCAAAAAAAGTCTCCTTTCTTATCCTCGCACTCGGAAAAAAAAAAAAATCTGATGTTGTAATTCAAATGGGATTATTTCGTCTGCATCCGGCAGCATCCCCGGTTCTGCCGTGTGCGTGTTTGACATGCAGCAGCTCGCTCACGCTTTCGAGGGACGCTTCAAGGAACAGAAATCCCCAGAGTCCATTTGGACTCCGGTACCAGAAGAAGCAGTTCCGAAACCCAGGTATGCTTCAGCAACAATTGGACTACACAAGCAGACGGGACGAGAATCGATGTTTTTCTGGCATCCTTACTTTGTTTTCCCCTAGACCTGGAGGATGTGCAGTCCAAGGATCCCGATTTAGTTCCTCCACCACGCTACCAGACGAGGTGTTAAATTTTGTCAAAACCCACCCTCTGATGGACGAGACAGTCCCACTGCTGGGGCACAGACCCTGGGTGGTCAAGACCATGGGCCGGTACGGTGACAAAATGCTTTCCGGCGAAAGAACTTTGATGTCATGAAAAATTTAAGCTTTAAATGGCACTGGGGGAAGAAAAGGGATTTGATCGAGCCGCTCGGTGTAAATGTGCTTTCACAGTCGATATGTCTTTGCAGGTACCAGCTGACAGCAATGGTGGTGGACACCGACGCCGGACCCTACAGGAACCGCACAGTTTTGTTCCTGGGCTCGACCCGAGGGACGATTCTCAAGTTTCTAATGATTCCCAATGGGGATTCGATGTCCCACAGCAGCGTGTTCTTGGAGGAGGTGGAGGGTTTCAACCCTGAGAGGTGAGCTGGAGTCAAGAGATTTTTTTTTGTCCTTGATATCCGATCGATGACGCCTCTTGGCATCGTGCTCCATCACATCTCATGGATCGCTTCTATTTTAGAAACAGAGGCTTCAACACTTCTAAGAGATCAGCTACTCCCTGCTGCAGCATTATATTATTGACCGCGTCAAGCTTAGATCAACTTTTCAATACGCATTAGATGCGGGGGTTCAAACTCATTTTTTTGTTTTGGGCCACGCTGTAGTTACGGTTTGTCTCAGAGGCCTCATACAACAGGCGCAACCATTGCACCAGCACTTGTGTGGCTTTCCAACATCGTGTCATTACACAAGTCGTTCCGTTCATCGACTGCCTTGATCGTCAACATATTACAAGTCAACTACGAAAAAAAAAAAAGTGTTCGATCCCTAGTAGACGCAGAGGATTTGCTCTCGTCTCCAAATTAGCACGTGACCCACCTGTAGATGTTTTCATCTCCTCGCTCTCACGTTTGTCTCCCCATAGATGCGGTGAGGATTCCCCCCAGGCCCGCCAGCTCTTGTCTTTGACGTTGGACCGCACCAGCCACACTCTGCTGCTGGCCTTCCCGTCCTGCCTGGTCCGTGTGCCCACATCCCGTTGCCATCTGTACTCCCGTTGCATGAAGTAAGCAGAACAGTATTGTTATACTGGGTGTCTACATGTGTTGCGGCACCATTTGCATTCAAATATCCATTAAAGAAAGTATTATATATGACAGTGCTGCATCGTTGCTATTAGCCTGTCTATGGCGTTTCTTATCATGCGTTAGCATTACGCTGGTGGACTTAAAGGTACATTTCTGTGGTTATTTTAAATGTACCAATTCTCTTTGTTTTAAGTTTAGTTTGACAGCAAACGGGGTGTGGCATTAAATCATTTGAAATCTCTTTTTCGAAGATTTGTTCACGAGGCCAAACTCCTGCTTCTTGTGAAGTGAGCCGAGTTGAGTTGAGTGCGCCCTACAGCGCTCTCATCTCCAATTTAAAAAAAACAAAACGCCCAAACAACGGTTCGTTCGTATGTAGAAAAACTTGCGAGTATGTCAAGGCACCACTGCATTTCCAGACAGGTTCATAACCAATAGCAAAATTGGATACGTTTCACGTACTGTGAACTTAATTCCCACACTATGCATTTGATTTCAATCTACAAATAAATAACAACAAAATAAGAAAAGCATGGTGCCCCAACTGCTCACAAAACAAATACGGCAAATCATGCGTGGCAAGTCCGACCTTTAAATCAGTTGGGTCATATTTGACATTTGGGAATTGTGTAGCCAAGCAGATTAACGGCTACATTGTTACCTTTATAGCCACGTTTGCAGCCCTCTTGTGTTTTGGTCCGTTTTCCTTGCCTTTCCGCGGCGAGTAAGCAGAATGCGATCGCCTTTGTTCCATTTTTGATGATGCGTTTGCACACAGGAGTTGCCTTGCCTCCAGGGACCCGTACTGTGGCTGGACCAGAGGCAGCACCTGCTCCTTCCTGAGACCAGGAACCAGGTGAGG
>NW_017806235.1:2000123-2036740 GCF_001891065.2 Hippocampus comes
GGTTGATACAAGAGAGAAATGAGGAATTACGTGAGGAGTAAATTTATCTACTCGCGAAGTGCTTTAACGAAGTGATCCCACAGCACAGCCAAAACATGAATTTTGATTAAAATGTTTATTAGTGCATAAATCCGGCTCGCCAACTCACCGCTGAACAAATAACGTGGATTTTGATTAAAATGAACCTGTGTTGAAACCACATATTGTGCTCCTCGTCATAAAGAACCTGCAAGGGCTGATTGTTGAGTGATCGTCGATTTGAAAGTCATGCCGCTTTTTGAATATACTGAATGATTTTGTGATGTTCTATGCAAACGTTTCTTCTTTTAGTCTCACCGGAAAAACCTGTTTATTCAAATATTATTCAGCAAGGTTATCAGCACTCGCAGCCGAGAAAAATGAATTGCATCAATCATTTTTCTCTGAAAACTTGTCTGTCACTACATGCTTAGCCGACCGTGACATCTGACCTCCTTGTGGGCAGGGAGCTGAGGAGAAAATCAATGAGAGCATAAGCGGCAGATCCTATTAACGCCAGCGACCTATCAATATGCGGGGAACACTGTTTCATTGATTAGTCTCCCCAAATAGTCCACTTTGGAGCAGATGTGCGAAGAATTATAGTACATCATATCCTGTTTTTGTTTGTAATATTCTTTTACGAAAGATTAAGTGAGTTATTGTACAGGACGGTGCAGGATTTTTATTATTTTTTCTTTTTTATCCGTCTTGTGAAATGCAGACTACTTATCTCATATGTATTCATGTGTGATTCCTCTGTAATTGCAGGCTTCCTTTTCAACAAGACGTAGAATACGGAAACACCACCTCTCAATTAGGAGACTGTGATGGTAGGTGGCGGCGACATGATCACTTGCGCGTGCGAGTTTGTGTGGTCACCGTTTTGCACCAAAACAGATTTTAAGGGATGAAGACTGAACAATGATTTAAAAACCCCCGAAAACTCATCGTGTCTGAAAATAAGCCTTTCATGCACCCTGTAACCTGATAACATGATAAACTGTCCACTGCAGTATGGAGTTGGAAAATGGAAATCTCCGCCTAGTGGCTCAATCCCTCATTGCATCCTCCCACTGCTTGTTTCTTTGGGATTTGTTTTGTCGCAGAAAGTATTCAAGACGTGTTTTTGTAATTCAAATCGTTACGTGCGCGACGTCATGTCATGTATTATACCACCTTCACTCTCTGCTCAGCAACATCCATTCAACCTTGACACCAATTGTTGATGTTTGTGATGTCTTTGTCAAAGATGATTGGCGTGCACCGCTGGGATTGCTTTTTTTTTTTTTGCCACCCCGCTTGTTTTTGTTTTTTTGTTTTTCGTTCAATCTGACTTGCTTTGGGTCAGAAGTGAACCAGTGTGACAGTTTAATTAGGGAAGATGTGAAAAAGATGTAGCTGCCATCACAAGACCGCACACGGCGGAACGACATCAATGCGAAGCCTGTCGGCATGTAAACTTTTGCTCTTTCTTTCCAGAAATGTGAAAAGGGGGATTGAATTTAAAACAGGAGACCGTTTTGACTTCTGTTGAGACACTCCCATGTCACTGTAAGAGCAGCAAGGGCAGAGAGAGAGAGAAAGCGAGAGACTTATGCAGCTCTGCTCTGGAATTCACTCAGTGGAAACTAGAAACCCGTTTCGACAGAGGATTAAGCGTTTCCCCTTTTTTGTTGGGCCATGTGTCATTAGGTCAGAACTTATACAGAGGATTAAATTTTTGTTGGGCCATGTGTCATTAGGTCAGAACTTAAAAGTTTAAAGAAGCTTTTGTCAAGCTTTCTAGCGCATTCGCTTCATTTCAATCTGACACGTGGGCTGCAGCATTTTCACCCCCACTTCCGTGAAACTGATAGCACGGTGACTCCCGAGCAAGAGACGAGTATTTACTGCAATTGGTGCAGATGGGAGTGATTAGAGCCGGGTGGAAACACTGAAGTCACGCTATGTTGTATGGAGAGAATCTCCGACGACGCTGCACAATGGAAAGAATGAGGAGCGGAGAGAAGAAAAATCGGAGTCTGTGTGCTGCGTCTGTCTGTGTCTTTGATGACAAGTGCAGGCTTCGCTGAAACCTTTTGAGCCTGCAGAGCCCCAAGGCCGCACTGGAGCAAAGTTATTGTGTTTTATACATCATCGCTCCTAATAGTTCTACAATGAAACCTAATGGCAGTTTGGAGTAGAGGTATTGATTTCTTATGGTAAATTAAAGCTCAGCGGCTACATAAGGAGAGGAAAAATGTTTCCCTGTGTACGCGTTGCAGACCGGTAGCTTGGAATTCTCATTATTATCCATTTTCTCATTGCTTATCGTGCTCAGGGTCACTCAGGACCAAAATTTGGGCTTCCAACACAAGACAAAAAAATGACCAAGAGACAGCTGGCGACTCCAAAAACCCAGTCAATATATTATCCGTGACATTTTCATTTACGAGTGTGCGGTGTGATTGTTTTTTTTTCAATGTAAAATTTGTTCCTTGACTCGAGAAACGATGGGAAACATTGCCTTATATTTGTCATCCTAAGAAATATTTCTCCCGCGTTAGGTATCCTGCAGCAGAGTCTCCTCATCGAACCCGAGAGTCTCGTCTCGCTCAATCTCCTGGTGGCTTCGGCGGTGTCGGCGTTCACAATCGGGGCGGCGCTCTCAGGCTTTGCCGTCTGCTGGATCATGGCCCACAAGCCCACCAACCGTCGCCATGGCAACACCACTCAGTCGTCCATCCAGCGGCGAGAAAGGGGCCTATTAAGTAACGCCGGCGGAATGGGAGGCTCTGTGCTCAGCGTGACGCGGCAGGGGGGCGGAGAGCGCACCTGCACTCAGGGCGGGGAGACCCTCTTTGTGATGCCCAACGGTTGGGTCAAATCCGGGGAGCTCGACCCCGGTTTCCTCCCCACCCCGGAGCACACGCCCCAGCAGAAACGAAGAGGCCTGCGCCTGTCCGACTCCAACTCCGGGGGATGGGACACCAGCCAGACCTACTTGGGGGGAGGTTCCGTGGGTTTGGGCTCCCCCTGTCGAATGCCCCCCTCGGTTTATCTGACCACCAGACTGTTCCAACAGGGGGGAGGCAGCCGGCACGGCTGCGAGGGCCGAGGGAGCGACGCCCCCCGACAGCATTACGTTTGCTTGAGCAGGCAGGAGAAAGGAGGAAAGGGGACACCCAAAGGCCCCTTGAGGAAGTCCGCGGGGGAATACGTGTACCCCATGACGCCCCAGGACTCGCCCGAGCGTCGGAGGGTAGTCTCGGCGCCCAGCGCACCGGCGGAGTGCGGCGAGCCTCTGCCTTTGCGCTGGCCGGCCCCGGAAGGCTACATCCTCAGCAGCCACGCCGTGGTGCCCGTCCCCTTGCCCCCTCCCTCGATGCCTGCCCACAGCGGTCAGACGTACATGTCCCAACAGCACACCCCGGCTCTCACCAGGGCCCTCCTGAGGGGGGCTTTGGAGCGAGGGGAGCTGGGGGAGCTGATGGACCTCAGCCAGCTGATGAGTAAGAAGAACTGCAATGACAGGACTCAGGCTGGCCACTGACTGCTGAGGAAATAAAGGGCCTGCACGGGCATCGTTCCATTGACTTGTCTTGAGCCTGAGCTGATACCCCCCCCCCCCCCACACCCTTCTCGTCGCTGGATCTTTTTCGTTCATTGTCATTCAAGCCCTCTGTCTCAGGCAACCGCCCCCCATCCCCGACCCCCCTCCCCAGAGGTGAGGCTCTTGTTACCACTGGCTAGTGCGCCTGCCAATCTTTTGCTGGCTCGCACTAATTGGTCATATGGACGGAGGTTGTTGCTGTGTTTGCACTGCAGAGCTGCCTCGCCTGCCAAACACTCTCCAGGTCTGCAGGCAGAGGGCACAAGAAGAAAAAAAAAAAAAAGGAAGGCACTTGGAAGCTGCTGTGCATGCAAGGGAAGCAAACTAACAAATCCTGGGATGCTATTTGCCTCGCAGCAAGACTAAGTGGAAAAAGGTCTTGTACCCACACACATTTTGGGCTGTATTTCCATCTTTGTTTGGGTCAGCTTTGACTGTGCCGCAGTGCACAAATCAGTGGGTGTGGCGGGCATTTGGTACTTGGGAACTTCATCCACCTCTTAATACCACCACTGTCAGGTCTCAAATGAGAGAAAATATCAAGATGAGACAAAGACACAATGTAAAAGCACGCAATTCTGCCACATATGTTATCGAAAGCAGTTCACAATCAATATTTATCTCATCACATGACAAAAACATGAAAACATTCAACTAAAAGACCTCAGCAGATGTGCCGATCATGAAATGAATTCGTGTTTGCAGAACTTAGCTGTAACAAGTTTTGCTCTGACAACGAACGAGAAGACGGAAAAAATCCGGTGTTTGCAGAACTTGGCCGTAACAAGTTTTGCTCAGACCACGAACGAGAAGACGGAAAAAAATCCGGACACATTTGAAAATCAGTCCACCTTATGTTTGCAGAACTTAGCTGTAACAAGTTTTGCTCTGACAACGAACGAGAAGACGGAAAAAATCCGGACACATTTGAAAATCAGTCCACCTTACATGGGCCACCACTATGAATTCTGAAGAGGACAAACTCTCCACTCCACTGCATTCGGTGTTCTCCACCTGTCCGCGCTGACCGCCAACTCGGCATTTTGCATTGCACACCTTGCCCGGACATGTTGGGCTTTGGGTGACTCATCAGAAGTCAAAAACTGAAGTTGTCGCCGACTCTAAACAGGAAGCCAAAGCTGCACCCGCTTCCTCTTTCGCTGCACTTCGACATGTAAGTCCCGACTGTGGTTATTTAGTGTTCGGTGTATACGGGGCAGCGCGGCGTAGCGATGCGGGATCATAATTCTTTGGAAAGAGGAGAGCAGAAGTGAAATGTCAGCACTTATTTCCTGCCAGTCGCACGCTCCGTGTAATGATGTTGTCGCCGTTCTCGGTCGCCCGTTGCTCTTTTCATCCCCCTCCGCTCCATGTACTACTTAATGACCAATAATTCCGCAAGGATGTCTTGGAAAGGTTTTTACAGCAAAACACCGGACTGAGCAGAACACCAGACGAAATCCTCGACGTGATTGGGGAATGCCTCGTCTTCTTGCACACATCACATCGTCATTCATGCCACATTACCGAACACAGCCCAGCTCGAATTGGTAAACTTTTCCCCGGAACTCCAACAGAGGTTCAAGGTCTCGCAGACGTGATGCAGAACAAAGTGACAGGCAGTGATGGAAACTCCAATGCCGAAAGGGGTAATGGAAATGCCCCCAGCAGGCAAATGGGGCCATAAATTCTATACCATCAAAGTGTCGAGTCCCATGAAAGAGAGTCAGCATTTATATCAGTGGAGCACTGAGACGGATGCTGTACAAAAAAAAAAAAAAAAAAAAACAACAAAAAACGATGAAGACGAAATAAGACAAAAGTTGTCATAAGAATGCCTTGTTAAAGCCGATTTACTTTGGGTGACCTCAATGTGCGCGCCGATAATATGCTTTATACGTACGTGTACATAGTAAGGTTCAGTTAGCGCGTGAATGCAAACAAATGAAGCCGTGTCAGCATTACTACGAATGTAAAATAAGAAAAATACTCACCTGCCTGTTTGTCAAGTACACCAAAGCTGCAATTCAGCCATAATACCCCCCCCACCCCCCCACCCCCACTCCCAACCCCACGGCGTACAATTTTCAGTTCGGATCAAATCGCTAGGTTGTGATTTATTTTACCGGATCCTTACAAAACACACTGCATTTAAATAAATAAATAAATAAATAAACGGAACGCATAATCGTCTCAACTGCTGCGGCGCAAAATGGGACAGACAACGTGTGGGAAGAAGAGACTTCAAGGGATGCTTTTACGGGTGCTGCGTTCTTTTTCTCCATCACGAGTGGGAACACGAGCAGCCCACAGAGGAAGCTCGAGTAGTTCAACGCGCTGCGTCAAAAGCATGGAGGAGATATCAGAAGACAGGCCGGCACCGCAGTAGAAGTGGGAAGGACCTAATCAACCAACCTGTTTAAAGTGTCAATAGCAATTTGGCCTCTCACCGACCGTTCCCTAAGCCTGATTCCAATCGAGTAATTTTGGGACATAAGGTCCAGTATCACATTCGCGTCTCATCGCAGACTGTCCAGGAGCTTCCACGAATCTGGTCGGGAAATCCCAAAGGAAATCATCAGTCATCTCATCAGGAACATTCCCAGACATATAAACACGACACAGCCACATTTGGAGTTGTCTGGAGGAAATTTACTAAAATGGGATGAGACGGTGATCACATTTTTCCTTTTGTTTTTCTTTTGGAGCAGGATTCTAAATCCAGTTTTCAGAAGGTTCATGTTGTGGGGTTAGTTAGGTCATTTTGTTTTCAACAAATGACACGATGTAATCACTCAGTGAGCTCTGGGATGTATCAGTTCAAGTGTTCCCTTTATTTCTGAAAAATTTTTCATTCGCAGTGACGTAAACCTCAGGACAGGAGGATTTTAAGTTGGCCGTAGAATGCAGTATCACCAACACACTCTCTTTGCTAGTGTCGTTTCAGTTAATCTCTGTGCCAAAATCTCCTTGACAGTGTTTTACTGATGCCTGTTTACAAAAGCAAAAAAAAAAAAAGTTGTGTTAAGTGCCATGATGACCATTTTAGTCAGCGGCGCAGCGACCGCTGACTGAAATCGTACTTATTGCAGTATGCTACGTGAGATATAAGCCTTTGACCTTACACGCTGAATGTTTTTCTGTTCCTCGTGGGCTTGTGCTGTTGACGCGCATCCGCAGCGATGCGAGCGACGGCGTTGAAAACTGTAAATATGTGTACAGACACTTTCTCAATGCGCTTTATCATTACCCATGCGATGAACACGACACAAACTGTGGATGCGAAATGTAAATGGACTGAAAGGCTGTGAGGGACTATGGCATGTCATGTTTGGTGTCATATCTGTCATCAGTTTTGGGGGGTTGGGGGTTGTTTTGCTTTTTTTTTTTTAGTTTCGTGGTTGTCACTCTGTTTGCCTATCAACTGCCGGATTGAAGGATTTTAAAGATATTTGTTTGCATCCCGGCTGGGAGAGAAAATGTTTTTTATTGGCATTATGCTGTGCAGTAAGAGATAAGCACAAAGACTTTTTTTTGTTTTGTTTTTTTTTGCAATTCCAAAATTGTAACAATTGTAAATAATGTTAACAATCACCTCGTAGGCGCACTTGTTTGGTTTTGGGGGATTGAGGGTTCTTTCCCAAGACAGAGAGGTGTGATTGAAGTGTGAAGGTTTTATTTGATTTGCTTTGATTTCTTCTTCTGTGCCAACGCTGTGAATAAGATGGATGTAAAGTATCTCTGTGACTTTGGCTGAACGCTGACTTCGGCCCTTTCCTGTTGTTATGAGTAGAGATGCGGGCCTGATCTCAGCCAGAACTGAGAACATTTGCCTGCCTTCTGAGTTTTTGCATTTGTTCAAATACTTCTGTGGTAATAACCATCAATCTTTGGAGTACTGCTATTAAATGTAAATATATCATGTACTGCTATTGTGTTGCAGTTGGTGCCGAATGCGCACATCACCTACATGTGAAGTGTCTTATCTTTAAATGCCACCCCGGCATTCTATTTGTACATCTTGACGTTTTTTAAACAATAATGTCATGACAGTAATAATCAGTGTATCTTAATCTCGGTGGCTAAAACATCAGTTCAGAGGCAGCTGATTTCTCTGGGTCTGCAGTTACTTTCTTCAACGCAAGAGGGCGCTACATGCTGTCTGCACAGACGCTGGATAACAACAAACCCAAGAGAGAGTGAGTAAAATGAAATGTTTAATCGTGGAAATATTACTAATGTTTAGAAGTTAAATGACGACTATACCTAAAGGGAAAATATCATCGTATTTGTGAAGCATCTTAAAAGAAAGCCGCACTGAATGCGCAGGATCTTGCGCTTCTTATCAAATCCATTGTTATGGTGTATGAAGGCCAAAGGCTCCAACTACTTCCACTTCTGGACTGGTCCTAATTATGGGCAACACACCCACCAAACTGATGCCAACTTTTCAACCGCGATTTGATAACGTCTCCAAAATAGAGAAAAGCAGTACAGTACATGAAATCCAGCGACAGTCAAACACGTTATCTCAACTCTTCTTCCACTGACTGACTGCTACAACTTTTTCAACAAGAAATAATAGCTAATTGAATCCAGGCAGCAGTTTGTGGAGGAAATCCACTCGGAGACACGTAAATATGAATGTGCGGGGAGGTAGAGCGACGTCCAGTTTGCAGGTGCGTAGTAGAAATAGTTCACCACAAAGCCAACGTGGATTGGTGTGTAGCAGACGATGAACACCGCCATGTTTGCTGTTACTATGCCAACAATGCTTCTTTGCAGCGGGGATGGCTCGCCATCTGCCTTTAACAAAATACCGATAATCCGACCGGAACAAAACGCAATGATCAGAAGAGGGCCGAAGAAGCCGAGAAAGAAGAGAATGGTGACAAATTTGAAATGCAAAGGTTGATCTTTACATCTCTCAAAGCACGTCCACAGATTGCGAGGATGATTCTCCTGTCGGAATACGGCGGCCATCGTCAGCAGAGAGAGCCAAATGAGGACGCACGCGGCAAAGGCCGTCTCCTTCTTCCTTCTCCAAGACCTCACCCACAACGGGAACCTGACAGCCAAGTAGCGGTGGACGCTGATGGCCGTCGTGGTCAGGATGCTCGAGTACATGTTGATGAAATGGATGTAAATCAGAAAGGTGCACAACAGAGTCTTGTCGAGGCAAAAGAAAGAATGGTAGATCCGAAAGGGAATGCAGATGAGCAGGGCGGAGTCGGCGAGCACCAGGTTGAACATGTAGATGTGGGTGTCTGTCCAGGCGGCCCGTCGCATGATGAAAGCTCGCAGGGCCGCGGTATTAACAAGAGAGCCCAGGACAAACACAACGCTGTAAGCAAAGCCCAAAAGGCTGTCCACTTTGCAGCGAGCGGTGGTGATGCCGCACGTGCCTGTCTGTAAAACAGTGCCGAAAATAAGTCGAGGGGAAGTGGAAGTAGCGCACAACACGACCTAAACAATGCTCGGATGAAATGGAATGATTAAAAATGTCGACGGCGGTGCGAAGCAACAAAGTACAAACGCTTTGTTAATTTATAAAGGTCGATGTTTTAGATAGCCGTACTGTACTTGACAACTTTTTACTTTCTACAACTGGGCCCACATGTGGACATTCTGATTAGACTTCAAGACAAAAATAGAGCGAGCGGTGCAGTCAAACAGAGTTGAGATCTGGACTGACTGAGTGACTGAACTCTGAGAATTCTTCCAAGGCAGAAAAAAAAGGGGACAACATGGAAAAGCGTTGATCACGGAGCATTAATGACGAGTCTTTCTTTGACACAAATACCTGTCCTTTGACGGAAAGTGTGAATACTGATGGCAACTCCGCACAGGGAAACACAGACACACTATTTCAACAGAGACTCAAACCCAAATCCCCTGACAGTGAGGCAAACAGTAACATACACTTCCCTCAACGCGCTGCTATTATTAGCATTGTTGGTAATAATGGTGTTGCTGCTGATACTGTACTTATTTCCATGATGATCCCCTTTCGAGTAAAAAAAGGAAACCAAAATACTAAAAACACCCGTCCGTAGTATGCAGCTGACGTTTTATTTATTCATTTATTTATTTATTTAACAAAAGCTTCGGTAGAACAGGTCTTAAAGGCTACCATTTCATTTTCGCCTTTCAACCAATAAAAAAAAAATTGCCTTACCACATTAGCTGAATTCATTTCAATGCAGCTGCACCAGCATGAGTCAACGCCTCAAAGACGTGTCATGCGAAGCTCTGCCACAATGACTTCATTTCCTTATTTTTCGAATGAAGGTCTACAAGGAAGGCGACATGCACTGGCGATTAATTGCAGACCGCAACCCCACACCGCTATCTTCAGCATGCAGGGTCCGACATTTAAAGTGGCCTGGTGGCCTGTGACAACTACATCACTGTGTCGGGCGTATGCTGACGCTGGCCCGAACGGCCCACTACAAATTTCATCAATAATTATGATGAAATCATCACGGTTTTTTGCTTTTTTAAAAATATGTCATTTTCAATATTTGGAGTTTGGGCGGTACATTGGGCGACTGGTTAGCGCGTCGGCCTCACAGTGAAAAGGTGCAGGGTTTGATTCCGGCTCCGGCCTTCGTGTGTGGAGTTTGCATGCACAGGCTACTAAAAAAAAAAAAAAAAAATGTGCAATGAATGCAAATGGCCAGCGCGATGGACTTTGGACACCTGCAATCAATGAGATGCGATCACAGGTTATTTACCTTGGGCGTGTGTGGCGATTAATAGATTTTATTTTTTATTGCATGTGTATCAATGCCACATTTACAAGGAAGGGTGCAACAAAGTAAATCTTCTCAGAAAGGCAAGCACCAAGTCCAAAAAAAACACTTACGATTGTGAGGAGAACTGTGTCAGCAATTGGTTCTTTTCACAGGGAAGGAAAAATAAAATAAAATCACACAACTGATGATTTCAAAATGAATATTTCCCTCTGGAATCGTATGTCAGTGTATCAACACAAATTGGGAAAGAACTTGTCTCCCTGAAGCCTGTTTTCGCCTCTCAATGTGGTTCAGTCACTGACAAGATGATTCTTATATGCCAAGCAAAATATTGTCGTATTCGTGTGTTTATAGGAGAAACTATGCAACGAGTATGGCAAAGAGACAGGACACTGCATCCAGGATGTTTACGGCCGCCAAGTCAGCTGGGAAAAAGGCTCCATTTCATCCGTGACCCACAATGAGGATGAGTGGAATATAAAATGGATGGACTGGTGTTCCTTGTAAAGTAAACCTGCTTATAGCCTCAGGCCACGGATGAAGAAAAGTATGGCTAGATTTTTGTGGGGCAATACTGGAGCCCATCTGTAAGAAACATTGCTGTAGACACAGCAGTAAATACTTTAAAGAAGCATCAGGCCGGTCATGGCTTCCTGCCACGAGAGATTTTCTTCCACATGAAAATGCTTGTTGTTAAGCAAAGAAGGGAAAAGATTGCCTGCCAAATGGCAAGGCCCACAAGAATAGTGAGGGTGGAAATTTGGAGACTGAAGAAAAAAAAAAAATCCAGGGGAAGGTCTTTGGCAGGCAATAGAGAATAGTTTAGAATGCATGCGATGAAAACAGATGACGGAGCAGAAAGTTTTGCAGAATTGAATTGCCCCTTAAAGGGGCAGTTGGCAGTGTTAAAACTGCTAGCGAGAGTTGAACGTACGCTCACTTCACGACACTCGTCTCCCCCCTTCTCAGGCCTTTGACAAAAGTCACGCCCTTAAAGTGCATGAACGCGAGTCTCAAATTCAAAGAGAATGCCACAGCCAGCTGCAATTAAATAGAAGTGCAAGCAACGCTAAGCCAACTGCAAACAAGCTAGCGTTAGCCACGGCTGTGATGTTTGTCGCACGACTTATTAAAAATGGACTGTTACTATAAAATCGAGGGCCAAATTTGCACCTGTTTTCACTTGTTTGCACCTGTGTAATTTGGTATATTTGCTTTGGCAACGCGGCCACTCGCTGAGAGGTTTTCAACTGGGTCGCGCCATTTTCAACCCATCATTTTCTTGCCGCGATTTGCGTCACTCAAACTGCGTGTGGCTATTAGCGCTGGCGTTAGTCAATTAGACGTTTATCAATGAGGCTCGTTTGCATCGAGGCGGGCAATTTCTCCGCCAAATATATGCAGATTACGTCATTTCAATATGCGCAGCAAGACACATTCTGCTTGGCATCCCAGTTCACGACTCATTTCTGTTTCATGTTTACTCCATTTTTACTGGTTAGCGCCACGCCAAAGCCACTCAGTCTTTCGGTGAATCCGACCCTGAATGTCAGCTGTATGAAATTCTATCATTTGGACAATGTATAATCACTTATAAATCAAAAAGAGGTCATTTAACTGTCACGGAAAAATCTTTCCATGTCACTTCTGAATCCCGGTGGCTGCCTGGGGTGAAGGTCCCTCAACTCCAATGTCCACCATTGTTTTTTCTCACTAATCATATCACTAGTGTACTACTGCCAGGTTATATTGAGAGTTTTAAGAAAAATAACAAAAACAGATTTTTTTTGCAACCCCCCCTCTCCCGCCTTTAACTTTCAGCTCATTACAAGTATTTGTAAACTGATATGGCATATATGTGTTTTTGTGTTTGTGTGTGTGTGTCAAGAACGTTTACGATACTTGACCCTTCAGTCTTTCTCTGTCTTCACTTGTTGTAATTGAACTTGAAGGCGGAGGGGTCAAAAAGTTATTCAAACAGTGAGGAGCCAGGGAGGTAAAATATACCGTGAAGTCTGTCGTTAATTCTGCCTACTTAACCCCGTAGACATTGCGTCGTCTACGCTGCAACGGCCACGAAATTCAAGCTTTGCTCTATAAGAAGCACAGGAAATATGAGATTAGATCATGTTTATGAGTAATCATAGCCTGTATTTTGTGCCGTTATAGCATTTCTGATTTTATTAAAAGCTGCTTTACGCTGCGAAGATGTAATTTCCCCCCCAAATGAAGAATAAAAAAAAAAAAAATCCAATATTCCACAGGATGTGTGGAGGTTTAATATTACAAATGCAGCCCGTCTTTATTAATTTGCTGAAAGCCGCTGGAGGCTCTTCCTGTTTGTGTAAAGATATTTCCCATCTCTGTGCAGATCTTGTACTTCATTGTGGATATATTTGTCTGCTTGTCTCGGTCGACCTTTAATTGTGTTGCATCCTTCCGCTCATCTCCAGTTTACCCCCTCGGTCTGCTTCTGCCTGATTTCCATTCCTGGCTGCCTGTACTGTTTGAAAGTGCCCTTTACACGTCAGGCAGAGATGGTGGATGGTGGGGGCTGGAGGAGGGGTGAGTTGGAGCGGGGGTGTTCTATTGCTGTAACTAGGTCAGTGAAGACACACCCATCTGTCCCCTCCCGGAGCCCCTGACCACCCTCTCGCTCCTCCCCCCCCCCCCCCCCTCTCCAGAGACACTTTCCACGCAGACCATTTCTTTCTGTCTTATTAGCATCAGCAGGCGTCCACTTGACAAAGGCCTATTTGAGTATTCGGGTTAGACGAGTCAGCGACACATTCATTTGATAGTTTCATTCTTAAATCCAGTGGTGGATTGCATAATATTTGTTCATCTATGGGGGTGGGGTTCAGTCTGCATTTGTCAATCTGAAAAATCCAGTTGGAGAAAATGACTTGAAACGTGTACAGATAATAGCGTTGGTACCAAAGTATCATGGCTTGCCACTTTAACATGCAGGGATCATATCTTTTGTATCTTTCTTATGGCCAAAAAAGGTCCAAAGGTGTTGTAGTTTGTAGCATGCAATCCAACTGTACAACCTTTTCATTTGAACGAGAATAAAAAGAAGAAAAACAAACGAAATAATGACACCGTGTACTGCATTCATCTGCAGTTTTTCAACTGCATAACAGCTTGTGACTTGTGACTTGTCATGTGTCCCTGCGGTCCTCTGATCAAAAAGGGCTGAGAGTCATACAATATGCACGATCTGGAGCAAACTCCAACTATTACATAAGGCCGCCCTGCGGTATCTCAGCGCCGACACTAGATGTCTCTGCGAAGGCCTGCGCCGCTATGAGTCATCTGGGCTGATTGCACAGGAACTGACCTAATCAAATCTCACCCATGCCTGATTCTCAAATGCAGTGTTTCTGTGTGGATTAACACCAAATCTAGGGTGCTGCGTGCAAGATTTCTCCAATGACGAACAAAAGCCGTGGGCGGTGAATGCGATTAACCTGACGAAGCGCAAGTTTGACGGAAAAAAAAAAACCCAAATGTATGGAGAAATATATGCGGTTCAAAACGGGTGATTCATGCACGAAAACGGCGTCATCGTTTCAAAAGACTCATCCAGTGGCTCCAGTCTTCCATGATTAGATAATGTAGGGCTGCAGAGGCTTAAACAAACATACTACTCTGGCCCTGAAGGAAATTAAAATGACGTAGGGAGTCAAGAGAGCATGAGGGCGGATAAAAGAAATATGATAAAGGGGTGTTGAATTGGCCAGCAGACAGTATGGACGGCGCAGAAAGGCTCCAGAAGGATGTAGGTCATTGGGCTAAACATGAAGGAAGCAGAAAGTATTTCCTTGGGGGGGGGAAATCTGCAAGATACTGGACTTCTTGTTTCCACCTCGCTACACTCGATGGCCTTGGATACAAAATACAAACAAATATCACAACAGCGTCGATGTGCACGGAAGGGGCGGGGAAGGGGGGAGGGGGGTGACACTCACTACGGGGTGTAACTGGGTCAGTTTCACATAGCAAAGCACACTGAAACACACCAGGGATGAAAACAGTCCGGTTGCCACGGAAACCCACTTATACGCACTTATTTGCATGGCATATATTTGCATCTGAGCTTGTGTACACACAGGAAAAACAGCTTGACCTCATATCAGTGCATTATGAGCGGATAGGGACTCCAATCGCTCAGGCACATTTCATTTTCAGTTAATGTATTACCTCATTTCGAGGCTTAGGCACCATCGCTGTGTCAACACAAGCCACGGCCTTGCTATTCAAGTGAATGTGGGAGTGGAAAAGGAACAAAACCAGAGATGGACCGAGTGACAAAGGTAGAAATATGTCGATGGCTGCGGTTGTCGAGACATGTCTGGGCATACTGCGGAAATGTACATGTGTGCAACGCTGTCTGCGTGAAGCATCGCGAATGGAACAGAAAGAGAACCGTGGCCACGAGTACGGATTTCGAAGGGAGTACGTCATCACAAGTGCTGTTCATTTCAACAGCGATGAACTAAATGTTCATGAAAGACCCTGAAAAGGGAATTCAGAGATTGATTCTAAATAGATTACACATGTTTGGAGGCAAATCGTTCAATGACTGAGGACTTTGTAGTACTCAAGTGTGGACATGTAGCATTAATCTGTTTTTCACCATTTCAGTTTTTCAGGGGGTGGAGCTAATGACGCACTTTGCTATCTGGTTAATGTCACCGCTACCCCATTATATAAGAACTTAAGCGCCTTTGTTCCCATCAGCAGTTATCCGGCACGATTGTGACGTACTGTTAGCTAGCTATGCTTACAGACCAAAAACGCATCTTCCCTTCGGACGGGTCCAATGGCGTGACACTCGCGTCGCACAGAGAAAAACCCGAGAACGAGGAAGGGGAGAAAAACAAAGTCCAGCATGACAGCCATCATATAGATCAGTGTTTTAATCCGGTGCGAACGCTTTAGAGTGCCTCGTTGCTGTGGCGTGAAAAAGCTGCTCAAACATATTTATTTATGTGCAGGCACAAGAAAGTAGCGTCCATTTTTTCATGCACAGTGTGTGAGAGCAGAGAGATTGGCTTGTATTTTCAAAATTTTAAAGCCTCATCTTACATCGGTACGTGGGGATTCAATTTTGGCAGTGTTGGTGACAACACTTCTCTCTGCAGTACATCAAATTTGTGACATTTATTTTTACTTTACAGGGACTCTAACAAAAAGCAATGTGATGAAGGAAGTATGTTAACCAAAGTCAGAGGCAAATGAAAATGGAGAGACTCATCCGCAATATTGGCTTGACATGTAAAGCATGCGCCGGAAAATCAGGTCAAGGACAATATAAAAATATAATTTATATGTTTGCTCTCCTCCCAGCGATCCATCTTATTTGGAGTGGGGGTGTATTTGCTCAATGAGATAATCTGGACCTATTGACCTGTGCCTCAACTCCAATTTTATTTATACAGTGCAGGCTTTTGATCACACACTGAAGCTGCACACTGCCTGACAAGAGAAGATGACAAAAGTATGTGGAGATAAACAGTACAATGATTTGTAAAAGCTATAAAAGAAGGACCAAATAAAACATAGGTGCGGTGAGTGACACACTGACCTAGTGACAGAGCAAAGACCACAACCGCAGTAGGCAGGAAGGGGAATGTTTAAAAGTTAACAGCACCTTCAGAGAGGAGAAAACGAGGAGATTTAGAAAATGACAAAAACGAGGATTACAGCACAGGGCAGGACGGACTTTTGACATAATCTGACACAGTCCGCTCCCTGTTTACATGCCAGTGTCAGCTTTTGTGAACGTGAGCGCCACAGCAAGCGAAGGACTAAACATGTCGCTGTGAATATTGTTGTTTCAAATAGATGCGCTTTTCATAAACCCGGCATATTCGTACATGTGAAAGCTTTGCGGCGCAGCGTGGGAGAAGCGAGTCCGGAATGTACGGAGTTGATGCGACTAAGGCAACGAGATGGGCCATGCCGCCCCCCCCCCCCATCTCAAATCATCCGAAGCAAATCAGTTACAATCCAATGTCCGGAGTTGATGCGACTAAGGCAACGAGATGGGCCATGCCGCCCCCCCCCATCTCAAATCATGCGCAGCCAATCAGTTACAATCCAACCATCATCCCCACAAAGTCACTTTGATGTGAGCAAGGCTTTTAAATTTGATTCCGCAGAGTCACAAGGCTCAAGGAGACGTCTACACGACAAAGAACAAGACTGTTTGCATGACAACTCAACTGCTGGCCTGATATTCTAATGATTTGAACCAAGGTGTTTTAAAAATGAACTTTGCAGTATGTACGACACACCGGTAGATCTGATTTGTTAAAATTAGCATAAACATAGCTGGCTCGTACAGTGGGCCCAGGTGTTGGGTGGGGAACCTCTTGCTGTCCTGGGAATAGAAGCCAGTCGGATCATTTCAGTGGGGATGGCGGATCACCCGGGTATTGCGTGGTTTCCTCCTGGCCAGGCTCCCCCGGACCGGGGGTGCCCACACATTCCTCTTGGTGTGACAGAGCCTGCCCACCCTCATTTGCGCCTGCACTGGAACTCTCACATTCGATTTTCATTGGCGATGTGTTTGTATGCAGATCTGTTTGTTGTGACAAGACATGATGTTGAACACTCATTCATGTTTGTATTTTCACCGTCCTCCCCCATCCATGCTGGCCTCTTGCTAATACAACCCGCCGGCACCCTCCCAAAGCGATTCTACCTCTGAGCTCTTCTCCTTTCTTGGCTCTTGTTCCACCTTACTTTCTCATCGGGCAACAAAATGTCTGCCTTGCAAAAGCCACCTCATCCTCTCTCTCTCTGTCTCTCTCTATGTCTGTCTAACCAATCTGCACAGCGGTTACATAAGCGCTAAGGTCAAAGTGTCACTGCTGTTGTCAAGGGAGACATAGAACAGAGGGGCTTTAGAGGAGTTGTGAGTGCGGGGCGAGAGGAAGGAGAAAGTGGCAAACGTTTAAAACGGGGGGGGGGGGAAACTGCAGCACAGACTTGAGCAGCGGTGACTAGCACACACGTTGGAGAATGAAAATATGCGACAAATTAGCTGTGGAGTGAAAGGATGAAAAGGATTACTCAAAGGGGAATGAATGTGTGTGCCTGCTGCCATGCATGTGTCAGTATGTGTGTGTGTGTGTGTGTGTGTGTGTGTGTGTGTGTGTGTGTGTGTGTGTGAGAGAGGGAGAGAGAGAGAGAGAGAGAGAGAGAGAGAGAGAGAGAGAGAGAGAGAGAGACAAAGAAGCCATGACTGCCGCTGCTCTACTAACCTAGTTTGAGTAATCTCTGCCTTCATGCTGTTTCATAACACTGCTGCCAGAGCATTGCATCATAACCCCCCCCCCCCACACACACACACACACACACACTCCTCACCACTACGGGGGCGTCTGTCTTACGCACATGTTTATAATACCATTCCATTGGAATTCAATGTGCGTGATTGAAATGGAAAAAAAAAAGACAAAAAAAGAAGTCATTATTATCTGTTGCGCCGGCAGCGCTCCACACCACCCATCTGCGCTTGACGACTGTCGTGCAAAATGCTCCGGTATACCATGAATTGAAAAAATCATGACGCATTCAGAAATGAAGCAAAACAGGAACCGAGCAGAAAACTCCACAAGGTCACTGGGTGCAAACTCCGAAAGCTCTCCATGGAGCATACATTGACATTCTGTGAACAATTATTGCGGGGAAAACCCACATGATGCGACCTTCCTGTGCTGACAGAATTCATTCGTGTCAAATAGATGAATTAAAACTTGGGGAATTGTACACATATTTTGGACGTTTGACTTGATTGCAGAATTCCCAATGGCAATTCGGTAGTTGTTCAATAGTTTCCACATTGTTCCCTAGATGCCTGGCTGGCATCCTCCAGTTAGCAATTTGTGCAGTACTCTCATAATCCAGAGCACACGCAAATATACTCACTGGCCGTGGTGCACGTGCAAAATTGAATAATCTGAATGTTGACTGTATGTTGATGATTTTTATGTCATTTTCGTTGATTGCACGACACCATCCTAAGAGATTCATTTCATAATTTTCTCCCGCCTTTCTTTTACTCTGAGATATGGATCCCTCTGGGTCTGAAATTAAGAGTCAAGTATTCTGTTAAAGCGCAAGAGGAAATTGATGGACTACGATAAAGTACGGCTATGCCGGGTACCATCCTTTGTGCCTGCCTAAAAATGTCAACATTTCATCTTGCAAGATCTCCGCTTCAAACCTCAGAAAACATACATGAAACCATTTCGGTCTCCATATGTAAAATGTGAAGATGTGTGGAATAACACCAGCAGATCAACTACAGAAATTCAACTTGCAGTTGGACCAACCCAAGCGATCTGTTCATCACTGGAGAAATGGCTGTCGGCATTTAAAAAGGAGCAGGAAGGTAAACAAAGCCGCAATACAGTATATGCATAGCCCTGAAGACAAAGACGTACGTTGTCAGAAGTTAAGTTGAGGTTTTTTTTGAAGTAATGAAACAAATGATAAATGTGAGTGAAGCCAGCTGTCAAAGTTCAATACAATCAAAGTGCATATGATTATATATAAATATTCAAGACAATTTCAACCATATTTATTGTGCCTGAATTTGACTTATACTTCATTTTGTATCATTATTGCTTTGAGGTGACATTAATTGGCAATATTTAAATATGGCATTTTACTATTTTAGATTTCTGTCTAATTATTTAAATATTGCCGATGCGCGTTTTTTTACGTAATTAAATCAGAAATAACTCACCAGTTACTTGAGTAGTGTATTCACAAAAAAAATTAACTGACATCTAAAGTCATCATTTGGAGGACAACATTTCACTTGAGTCATACACTGCAGTCTTAATTAACAGTTCTTTTATTTGAAAACAATTCTTGGCTACTTTACCCACCTCTGGTGACTTGCAGCACAACATTACATAAAAATTTATGAGCAGCAACAGGTGCAAATAAAAAGCCCTCATAACACAACTATAATTAACTCAGCGATTCTTAAACAACTTATCTAATCGCCTTTTGGCATGGACGTTGACAGGATGCCTTGCGCGCGCCCCCGCGGCCTCTCCTCTCAACAACCACTGCCACCTTAAGCTCGTCCCCGGGCGCGCGCCGAGCGCGCGCGCCCCCTCCGCTGCTGCTCGAGGAGCTTGTGGCGGTGAGATCATGTGAGAGAGTCCAACGCTTGGAGAAAGTAGGTTAGCAGGGTAGACTGAGAGGAAGGCGCTGACTTTGTGGACCATCGTGTACACCGTGAGGACTATTCGAGCCAAACAGCACGCCGTTCGCAAGGGCGTTTAGGATGCAATCCAAAGCGACTTTCTTCCTTGTTTTATTTCGCTCGGACTTCCACGAATCATAGAGGACAATCGGGGTGTTTTTTTTTTTTCCCCCTCCTCGTCTTTTCGTCTCGTCGTTATTATTTACACAGCCACTTCTTTCTGGTTAAGTCACCTGCAGCGCAGCCAAATGTAGCCGAGCTTCCTTCTCCTCGAGCGGTTAAGAAGAAGAACGCGTCAAAATGAGAGGTGAGTGCGTTCAAGTTGAGTCGCGTCGCGTCGCGTCGTGCGTGTTTGCCGCAAACTTGGCGGCGCGTTTTTACCGTCAGGAAGGAGCACGCCGAAGGAGTTGCGTGCCACATGTGCGCGCACAGACCCTCGCGGTGCGCCCGTTTTTGCGACCAAGTGCGCATTAAGTCGCCCCCATGACAGGATTATGACTCAAGACCGCAGTGCTGTGCTTACTTTACTTGCAGCGGGGGTTCCAATAAATGAATTTAAACCATAAAATATGAGGATTTTGTTTGGAATTTTTTAATATTGTACAGATTACTTGAACAATTGAATAGTTTGGGTATTTGTCTTTTTTGGTGGGAGAGGGGGTGCGGGGGGGTGATAATAACGAGAAGAAGAATTTCATGACATCTATCACTCTGGAGACCATCTGTGCATTTTGGTTTGGGTTCCATGTTTGTGTTATGCAATACGAAGATGGGAGGGGCTTGAGACGAGATTGTTGTTACCCAAAACTACAATTATGTAATCGAGATGTTCGTATTTATATACTTTAATTGTGTCAATCCCAGAGTAGAATACTGCGCATTAGTTTATCATCGAACTCTTTTAACAAGTGCCACATACATCTGGTTGTGAGCAACGGAAAGACGCTGCAGATGAAAACGAAACGGGGTTTTTCGACCGTTATGATTAAAAAAGAAAGACAAGAAAATGTTGAATTATTTGGCGTGCCATTTTAGCAGGCTGATTGGGATGTCGTCGAGCTGGCATGGCCGTGCCAGCATGGCCGGCCGTGTGACTGTACAGAGGGAGAGGGACCTGGCTGTTCCACTGACCTAGTTATGTCACCCAACGTTACACAGCATGCGCAGCAGAGGGGGGTGGGGGCGGCTGAGGGAAGCGCCTGCCTGCCTGCCTGCCTGCCTGCAGGCCATGTGCATAAAAGCACACTGACAGTTGCCCTTGCACTTCAACTTGACTCTTCACAAGCGCCACTGCGGAATGAACTTGAACTTGGCCGGGCTAAGACCTCGACAGCGCAGCATATGATTAACATCTGTACATTCCACCCGACAGTAACAGCCACTGAACCTTTAGAATGGTTCACGTTGATAGCGAGATACTTTAATTACGAATCCTGTTCGCGAATTTAAGTTAATATTAGAATGTATGCACCCTAAGCAATTTGGTTTAATGAAAATATAATTTGATAATCAAATGAATGCAAAAAATGCGAATTATCTAAATGATTTGGCATTCACATGGACTAATGATATGTGCTACGATTATTATTATTTTTCCACAGCATGGCAGAGTACAGTGAACCCCCCGCACATTCACAAATTCACCTAATCACATTCCCCCGACCCATTCACCCTAAACCCACCTAGATGCAAAAAATAATAATAATTTTGAAACACCCTAAAAAGCCACAAGATGCCAACAAGCCCTCCCTAAAATGGAATTGGTGTCAAGGAAGTATGTTGAAGTGATACATCTCAACTGAAAGATGTCGAGGAGGAGCTGAATTTTGCCTGGGTCATTAGTGGAACTTATGAGAGTCAAATCTGCATGAACACACGCACTTGTGTGTGTGTGTGTGTGTGTGTGTGTGTGTGTGTGTGTGTGTGTGTGTGTGTGTGTGTGTGTGTGCACTTCTGCATGTTTTTGAAATCAAATCCTTTGTAAGCCACTTATTTTTAAGTTAATGTTGTAAAATGAGTTTGCAAATGCATTGAACTGTTTTTAGTTTGTGGTATAGTTATGCTTGAAACTATTTCTGTAGGTCATTTTGAGAAGTTTTAGGGGGGATATTCACTTGGTTCCCCCACAAATAGATTACAGTACCTTGCACTGTGCAGTAGTTGTTTTTGTCACAGGAAGTACAGTAAACGAGTGGAGGGTGTGAGGAAGAAGCTAAGAAAGCCCCTGGTGGTGGGAGGTTCCCGTTTTGGAGCAGGATATCCAACTGTAAACAAATCAGAACCCTTACTGAGTCTCTTGATCTGTTCCCCACAGAAAAACTATTTACATGTACAGTATGTAACTGCTATATTACAGTTATTTTCCTCTCAATCAGGGGTGCCCAAATCGAATCGGGATCGTTCTCGGGCTCTCAAAGACTGGATTTTGGCACTCCAGATCTAAATGATTAGGAGTCCATCGTTAGCATGCCGACATTAAATTACAGCCTTTGTCCAGATGGTACATTTCGTCTGGTACTCTATTTTAAAGTGAAAGGTGTATTGATTACAAAGAGAAAAAGTAGAGCATCACATTTGACAGAGTCACCCCCCACCCCCCGCCTCAGATTCACTGATGTTTTTAAAGAGAGCATCGCCATTTAAAAAGCCCTCAAAATCTCAGGATTGCACGCAACGGCATAGTGCTATACCACATCAGCGAAAGTAAAATGACGGGAGGAATGCATGCAACATGGCTCGATGTAATATAATGGACAGTGTTACGGCAGAAGGTTGTTGCAATATGACTGCATGTGCTGCACCATCATCTGGCACCCCGCCGCGCCACATGACGCAATCAGCGTTGCTGAAACCCACGGAATGAAACCCCATGCTGTCATCCCTTCTAATTAGTAGCGAGCAAGTTACAACAAGGCTTCATTTGGCTCATTTGCTCTCAAAGTGTATGCATACTGCAAATAGACAAGGGTATTACAACACATCAAGCAATGGGGTGAAGATTATTATTCAGTTTGAAATGAGCTAATTAAAAAAAAAAAAAAGAAAAAACGCAGAACAGCGGCTTCCACCAAGTGTTGCCGAAGGGCGATCGAGCTGTGCTCATATTACGGCGCGCTAACTAGAACAGCTTGTACTTGTATCGAAACTGGCTGTGAGAGTATTGACATTCGTCACGTACGTTGACATGCGTGTGACCATGCACACAAGGGGGAGCATGTGGAAAGTCGACATTTATTTTTCCCTTTCCGACACACTGACACGCTACCTGTTTGACACACTGGCCTACAGACGCTTGTTGTGCAATTACATGACTGGCAATCTGTTCCACATAAGATACCTGGAACAAAATGTTAGGAGACTAAAGTTGCTTTTCCCCACTTCAAGGGAATTGGCCTTTCCGACACATGATAACAAGCTCAGACATTTAACTGGCTGAGAACCACATCAACTGTTTCTTCTGGTTTCTTTAGCTCTCTCTCTCTTTTTTTTTTTTTTAACAGGCTTGTCTTTCCGAGTAAACGTTGCCTTAAGTGGAACATGTCTAGTGCCCCCGTGTCTTGAAAAAGTGATGGAAAAATGAATGTCAACATAACTTTTTCCTCTGTTACTTTACTATCGGGTTTGGCTTTGACCGTTTCTTATCTTGCCATTTCGCTATATGCTCACACTGGACTTCGACGGTACATACTGTGATACCATCTTTGGTCAAGAGATTAGAGACATGCCTGTGAGGCTGCAACATTGAGGGTGGGTGGCTGTATGGACATCTGTACTGTATTTCTGGCTCTTAGCGGGGGGATAAGAATAGACGTGGCTGTACCGAAGCTCACTGTCAAAGGCAGAGCAGACGGATGGGAAACCAAAGAGACGGACGGCATCCAGGTTACTGTAGCCACATACGGTAGCTCGATCATTTTAAACATGCGTGTATCAGTAATAAAACACGATGTTTATTTCTTTCGTCTTTCAAGACAGAACTGGAAAATGCAGTTTCTCCGGTATTGTTGTTATTACTCAGAGGGTTTAATTTTACTGTTACGCAACCTCATTTTTCTGATGCAAGCTCCAGGCTTTAAGGAAAGATTTTTTTTTTCATGGCGCTTTGTTGAGCTCCACCTTAAAACTGGTCTGCGGAGCACAGTGCTGCTTTTCCCTCCTTCCTCCCCCTCCCCATGCAGTGGGAAAGTGTGTCAGTGGGACACAAAATGTCCACATGGGCTGACAGGCTACAGCAACCAAGCGACGGCTGACTCAGCCAATACCAGGCAAGCTGCCGTCACAGCCCAGCCAGTGGGGATCGCGAGAATCCGGCGAGGGCGGATCGCTGACATGTTGCTAGAGTGAGCCGGCTGAATGAGTGTTGTGAGGAATGCTCACAGATGAGAGTTATATAATCAAGAGATGGGGGGGAGGGAGGGGGAGAGGAAAGCCTCGAAGGAAGAGGGTGGAGGGTTTTTTTTTGTTTTTTTTCTTTCCATTGCATGCCGGCAGCTGCCCCGATCGTTTGGAGTACAGTATTTTAGTCTAAGAGCTTCAGAGCCGAGCGGGTCACAGAGTTTGTATCCGTGGTGGGAAGTTGCCTTTCAAAGTAAGAGTCGACATGACTCAATGAATGTGGATCAGACAAAACTCAAGAGCTCTGAGATCCAAAAATAAATGAATAACCCACACCAACAAACATCTTATGATGTTGTTGTTTTGCCTCCGATGGGACAGAAAGACTCTTTGTTCATCTCAGTGTGCAACAGTCATGTGATCCCCTTATCTGTTTGTGCAATCTGTTCCTTTGTGGGGGGCCTCATGCAGGGTGCAGACAAACACAGTTGAAGGCAAGTTCGCTTCTCCGAGTCTTTTTGTGTGCACACGATGTGAGACGTTCCAGTTCCTTTTTTTCACAAGACCGAGTTTATTTGCGTTAGTTTCCGTTACCGCTCAATCATCTCCTTTTTATATTACAAATGTCAAAAACAACATAAATATGCAAAATAAATCATTTAGTCCTATTCATAAATGATGTGCAGGTTTATGTTTCTTTTCAAACTAGGTCTCAAGCTAAACTCAAAGGTGAGTTTGAGAACTATTTTGCTCTTAAAGACCAAACGTCAGACTTTCAACAAAAACACTTTGCACTTTGTGTCAGTTGGAGGTGAAGCGTCACCATTTGATTCAGAGCACAAAGAATTACAGCCGCCTAACTGCGACAAGATAAGGCCACGGCTCGCCGTTTCTAGGTCAACGGACGACACAATGGATATTATTTTGGTTGAGATTTACAACCGAGGACAACAAGGCAGCGCTGTGCGGATGAACTGCGCTAAAAGACAGGCAAAGTTCACAACCGCCATCATAAAGCAATAGAAAAGCTGCTCGTCCGAGTACAGAAAAGACTTTCCGTCGGGGCTCACGTGTTATTCGGGACGTTTGATGAAACATGAGCAAGTGTCCTAAAGGAAGGCCTTGGTTTTGTTGAAATCTGCTCAAAGTCTCTCACAAGGGAGTGGCAGAGTATCTTCTCGTTTATCACTTTCATGCACCCTGTAACCTGGTAACACGATAAGCTCTCCACTGTAGTAACCGCTGTCAGAGGAACAAAATGATTACAAAATTTGGAAGTTGACACACATGATCTGCTTTCGCCGGCCACATAAAATAATGTGGCGGGCCAGATCTGGCCCCCAGGCCTTGAGTTTGACACCCGTGGGTTAAAAGATGAGAAAAAAACACAACTTGGACAATCGACACGCTCCGAATCAGCAAGTATGCTAACAGAAGCCAGCTGATCGTGTGTTTTAGGTCGGACTAAATGCGTCAACTATTTTAGTGTTGGCAGCAATTCGGGAACCAATGGTCTCTTGTTTCCTTTCCATTGTCAAATCTATTTTCGGAATGACCGCACGGTTTTGTTCTGACCTGCTCAATTTTGGTTTTGGTCCTGCAGCTCAAATTGAGGTCATCCCCTGTAAAATCTGCGGGGACAAGTCCTCGGGGATCCACTATGGGGTCATCACCTGTGAAGGCTGCAAGGTAAGAAAGGAACACAAGAGATGCTTCAATGTATTTGTCGGACCTCAAATGTGCATGCGTCCACTGGGTGCTTATCGGTGCGTCCCTTGTAGGGGTTCTTCCGTCGCAGCCAGCAAAACAACGCCATGTACTCGTGCTCGCGCCAGAGGAACTGTTTGATCGACCGAACGAACCGCAACCGCTGCCAGCACTGTCGTCTGCAGAAGTGTCTGGCTTTGGGCATGAGCCGAGATGGTAAACGGAATTTACTCCTTTTGCACACCTCCACATGTTCTTTTCATGATTACCCTTGTGTGGCCTAATCCAAATGTGTCGCAGCTGTGAGGTTTTTAATCGAGACTTAAATAAAGTGGCGTAGCAGTGTCACACATTCCGCTCAGTTGATACCATGTGAATCTGAAGCCCTCGGTGTTAATGTTGCACTTCAGCTGTTGGGGAGATGCCTCAAAACTTGCGTCCTACTCTCTTTTGGGCTGCGGAGAGAAAACGAATCCAGTGTAGAATTGTCATGGAGGAAACTAGATATCAAAGCTGGAACATACAGTACTACTTGGAGGTCCCGAGTCCAAAACTGTTATCGTGTAGAGCAATAAAATGGAGAACTTTATACTGCGCCGTACAAATCGTACGTGCTGTAAGACACGTTTGCTGGATGTCACATGTTGTTCACCGTGTAAGATACTTGATTTATTTAATTCTACGTACGACTGTGAATGAAGGTGAATGAAGACGAACTGTCACCCAAAATATACAATTTTTAAATGCCAGTTTGACAAATTAGATGACACGATGATATGGTGTGTGTTTCATTCAAGTATCTCATTTTATAATCAATACATGCCCACAGTGGATCAATCATTTTTCCAAAGCAGAGTTCCCCATATTGCCAGATGTTTGAGAGCATTTTGAGTGATCTGTCAAGACCCACAGAATATTGTGTTCCGTCACAAAATAGGCGCCGAACGTACCAAAACAAAGAGTAGACTCGTTTCTTTCACCAGGAAAAAGTTCAATCTTTTTCTGTTTTTTTTTTAAATCATTATTAGAACATTGGTTGGTTTCACCAAAGGCATCAGTTTCTGACGCAAAAAACAATGAAAACAAGCTACGCGCTACTCTTTTTTTTTGTCCTTTTGCGACACCTCAAACGATAAAACAAAGATAAAACAAGACTGACAAAGCGCTTTTGATGTCAAAATCTGAATAAATTCACACATATGCAACTATGAAGTGCGCCGACTCACGGCATGCCTCGAGTTGAACGTCAGTCTGCTTTTTTACATGCTGTTCATCATTCACTCCATGAAATGCATCATCTTTTTTCATGATTGTGGCAAAGACATTCGACTACCTAACCATATAACATATTCTCTTTGTACCTTACATATACATCCTCAAATGCTAGGTGATATTTCGCTCTCATAATCCAAGTGGCAATTTCTGACTCACCCCCTGATCTTTAGCTTCTACTCAAAAGCTGTGCTGATCTCAAACGTAAAGTGATGCGGCGCCACCACGTGCAGTGATTGCGGTGGTTTACAAACCTAAATCTCCTCTTCCACACCTACCCGGTGAAAAACCTACTCAACAAATATACCTGCTGGCAGTAAACAATTGTACTCCAGTTAACGAATGTAAACATCCACAGTGCTGGATGAGTGACAGTAAATAACGTATGAGGTTTCATGATCCAATGACCCAAATGGATTTACTCTCCACAGCGGTGAAGTTTGGTCGCATGTCCAAAAAGCAGCGCGACAGCCTGTACGCTGAGGTGCAGAAGCATCAGAAATCCCAGGAGTGCGTGGGCTCCGGAGACGGGGTCTCGACAACGCTCTCCTTACCCAGGGAGGACGGTGCATGTGGCGGGAGCGGAGAGGACGGCGAGGGAGGTTTGAGCCGTTCCTACAGCACCGGGGGCTCCAGCTCCACCCTCAGCGACCTCGATGACATCGCGGCACTTCCCGACCTATTTGACCTACCGCTGACCCCCGAGGAGGCCAGCGAGTACTGCAGCCTGGAGCTACTGGGCGGAAGCGGAGGGACCAGCACAGGAAATACCTCCAACTCATCATCCGCTTCTTCCTCTTCGTCATCCCCGTCCAATCAAAATTCCCCGCAGCAGACGATAGATGGGTCTGACAACAGTGGCATCCAGCTCCTGCACACACATTCTCTCACGCATCCCCTGCTTGGAGACACACACGCGCTGCTGGACCAGTTGCCCGATGACTGCTCAATAACAGACCTTGGTGAGTTGTGACATGCCACACGACCACAACTCTTACCGATGCGGAATTGAAGAAGTGACCAAAAAAAATAAAATGCATTGATAGTCAAAAGAAAGCTCATTGGGGAACTTTTCCGGAGCCAAAAGCACTTCTTTTGCAAATGTCATCGTTGATTGTATCGTGTGAATACTCTGCTGATTTTACCAGCGACAGGATGTCTTCTTGGGTTGCCTTAAGTTACGAATAAAAGCTTGCATCGTGCGATGCGCCTCGCCGTTGGATTACACCCGCGTCAAACACAAACCGTGAAAATGTTTTGGGATCATATTTATGATTTAAAATGTAAATAAAAGCAAATATGATCACTTTTAAGGGCAATGATGCCGCGATGCGCATGATTTACGAGATCGTGGTTTTGAAATCTATTGTGGTTTGTTATCCAAATTGTTGGTCGGATGCCAAGCCAATGAACTCCAAGCCAAGAAATAATAAAATGGAACGTATTGGAAAGGGAATACAATACAATACAAGACAGCTTTATTTATCTCGAGCTTTCACCACCGCTGCAGCTGTCACAAAGTGCTTGACAGAATATTTAAAATACCACGTCCAAGAAACCAGAATACGGATCCATATATACGGCGCATCGGGTTATAAGGCGCACTGTCGGCTTTTGAGAAAATGGAATAGGTTTAGGTGTGCCTTATAGTGCGGGAAATAGGGGAATAAAGCCCAGCTGAGTTGGGTATATGGCATTGTCATCTGCATAGAAATGAAACAAATTTGATGTAAATTAAAGTAAAATATTATTTATGTAGTGAATAATAATGGTCCCAGCACAGAGCCTTGAGGGACGCCTTCTTTTCCGATATTCTAATACCTTCATAGAACGGCCTGGCTTTGGCTTGTGTTGTCATTTGCACACCACTCAACTGCTTGTTTCAAAAAAAAATTAAAAATGTATAACTGAAAGATTAGGAAACAAGAAACCAGTGATGCAAGGTCACGGCGCCATGATTTTTAGATTGGTAAACCAAATCAGGTTGTCGAGCTCTCAAATGTTTGACTCATGTTCCAAATCCTTTGAGTGATGAATATGTTTCCCCCGGTTGTTGTATTTGTCTTGCAGAGCGAATCTCGCAATGTATTGTGAAGTCTCACATGGAGACATGTCAGTACAGCGCTGAGGACATGAAGAGATTCAACTTGGTTCAATACACACCTGAGGAAACGCGTGCTTTTCAGAACAAGGTACATATTATCCCCCCAACTATTATGCACTTGCATTCCTTTGTGTCCCGTGAGAATACAAGAAGAGCTCAGTAACAGATTTAACTATTCAGATAAAGCCACAAACTGCCTCTGTTCAAGTGGTTAGGGTGATGTTCCAGACAAACTACATTTGACTGATGAAACCACTCTAAACAAGTCCATTTTTCTGTTGATCAGTCAGCTGAGTGGATGTGGCAGGAGTGCGCACACCACATTACAAATGCCATCCAATACGTGGTGGAGTTTGCCAAACGAATCGCTGGATTTATGGATCTTTGCCAGAATGACCAGATTATATTGCTGAAAGCAGGTCAGTGTACAGTCCACAACGGGTATATTTAGAAATCATAGGTCACAGAGTTTTCTACGCGAGTAAACAGGAATCTAAAACTTGCTAACTTGAGTTCCTTCTTGTTTTTTGTCTCCTTCTCTTCCTTCTTTTGCCCCATTTCTTTGGACAATGGGGAGAAAAAAAAACATTATTCTGGAAAATGTGTAACAAATTTTCTTCATATAAATATATATACCTATTTAATATATATGGGAAAAACATGACAATGGGTTTATGTTCTGTAAAATTGAACTTTTTAAAACATACATTTATGAATATATGTTTGTCACATATGATGCATATTAATCTGAAACCAAATTTACGCGTGTCCGTGTGTTCATGTTGGAGTATTTTCGGCCCCTCTGTGAATCCCCGTCCAACTCCCTCCTCGTGCACTTCTCCATATCTTTGCCACTATGGCTACGCTTTCAGGATGCCTGGAGGTCCTGCTGATTCGGATGTGCCGGGCTTTTAACGTCAACAACAGCAGCATTTTCTTCAATGGAAAATTTGCCTCGCCTCAGTTCTTCAAAGCGCTTGGTGAGCATCACATGAGGATTGTATTACCTTTTCAAAAGCTCCACAACATTGACGTCCACACACCCGTTGTATCCTATGCTTATCATTTCCAAAAGCCAACACTAAATCCAAATGTTTTCTCAGTATGCTTTCATCAAAAGCGTTTAATTTATCCTAAAAATCAATCCTGTCTACATCAAGATACAACAGGAGCAAGCGGAAAGTCAACGTACATACTTGAAGCAGTGCTAAGGGTTAAGCGCAAGAAGATGGAGGAGAGCACTAACGTTCACACAGAAACATGTGTCACCTCATATAGGTACCAGAGGTTGTAAATATAATACGGGGGCGTTTTTAAAAGCAACGCAATAATTAGCCCACGCATACCAATTAGCTCATTCTGCTGTCGGTGAACCTAACTTGAATTGTAAAAAAGACACACAACTAAACAGAATCTGCACTTAAAGCACATCTTGATTGTTTCATTCCAAATCGATTGTGGTGTTCTACGGGGCTGGAACGCTGAAAATGGTGTCAATCAGTCAATGTCCAAATATTTCTGGACCTGACTGTCGCTCCCTCATCCAAAACTGAAGCCAGATACTTAGTGACTCAACACTGCCTCTTCTGGTTTAAAATGGAATTGCATGACTGTTGGATTGCCAAAGGAAAAAAAAAGTAAAAACATATGCTGTATGTCAGTGCTACCTTAAGAAGCAGAGATTCTTGGACCTCAAAATGTCTTCATAGACAAGTGCGTTATAGACATTATGGTTTTATACATATACACATAGAGAGAGAGAGAGAGAGAGAGAGAGAGAGAGAGAGAGAGAGAGAGAGAGAGAGAGAGAGAGAGCAATACACTACGATCGTAAAATGGAGGCCGTCTTCAAAAATTAACTTAGCCCTTTGACACGGCATCAAGTAATTCAATGACTTTCACTATGTGTTTATTCAGGTTGTGATGACCTGGTGAGTGCAGTATTTGAACTGGGCAAAGGACTCTGCCGCCTCCAGCTGTCTGATGAAGAGGTGGCTTTGTTTAGCGCGGCTGTTCTTCTCTCCCCTGGTGACTATTATTCTTCTTTATGTATTTTGTGGGAGTCATTTCAAATTCACTCCTTCGGCTGGACAAATGTGCTGCATCATCACCGTATGTGCTGTACATTGATCCTCTCACATATCCACGGTATACTACTCGCAAATTAACCTATTTGCGAGTATTTCGGTGGAACATAACACCGACTAGTTGCTGAAAAATTTACCTACCAGTTTGTGGGTTTTGTGCTCGTTCTGAAATGCCACAAGATGCCGCAAAACTCTGCCAATGGCTTGTCGAAATAGGTCCGTCACGACTGAGACAAGTTGAGGTGTCAGGGAGGAGCTAAATTTAGCTTGGCCTGGTAGTATGTCGTATTTTGAAAATGCATAATTTGTGTCGCTGGTATCTCACAACACCACTGTAAAGGTAATTATCTCACATTTTGGAAGTGGAGTCAATTACTCACGGTTCTTTTTGGCATTCAGAGTACGGATTTGATTTACTGTATTCAATAAAATGACTCGCTGGCTCAGCAAAACTCATGACGCTTTCACCTAATGTGCCATTTTTGTGATTTTTCCAGATCGGCCGTGGCTGATGGACGGCCAAAAGGTTCAGAAGCTTCAGGAACAAGTTTACCTGGCTCTGCAGCACAGCCTTCTTAAGAGTGCTTCTGAGGAGAAACTGGACAAGGTAAAAGGAGGCCGCCACGACGCTTCATGAGCAAATGCTGACGTCAGCAGAAAAATGCTCACCCATATCTCTTCAATCATCCGCAGATGCTGTCCAAACTACCCATCATGAAATCTATTTGTCACCTCCACATTGACAAACTGGAGTTTTTCCGTTTGGTCCACCCGGAGACCGCATACAGTTTCCCTCCGCTGTACCGGGAGGTGTTTGGAACCGACATTTCCCTGCCCGACTCCACCAACAGCTAGACACGATGGACCGACTGACAGAAAGACTGACCGACTGACAGAGAGAGATGGAGGGAGTGTATTTAGCGGAAGGGAAAAGGAGAGACAGAGTAGGATAAAATATGTTGATGTTCAACAACCAGCAGTTATAAGACAATCCAGGACTTAAAATACTCCGTCTCCCGTGATTCCAAAGTAGCCCTCCACTTTCCGAGCAGGCAAAGCACCTTACACTACAGACCATGCACGCTCATGCTCCTCTGCGTATTGTAGCAGCACCGACAAGCAGATGCATGAGGCGGATACAAGTTTTGAAAACTTGCGTAACGTCTGATCCGCGGCGGATCGCCCAACCAGTAATGAATGTACCTCGACAAGCACCAGTGCACAAGCAACGACTCAACGGTGAATGTATAACCCTGTCGCACTTAGACGGTTTCATACATGGTCATAGAAAGAAGATTTCAGTCAATATTGATCCCTCGGTATGGTATGTATGTACGCATATTCGTACTAAAACCACCCTATTCGTATACTGACACTTAGGGACCAAGATCGCAAGTCATTTTATACAAAAAAGAAAAAAACTCAACAACAACAACAAAAAAACAAGTTCACCTCCTCGAGCCGCTTCTCTCACATTTCGCCTGCGTTCGGTGCTGCCTTGAGTAGGCCCTTGAGAAACCTCAGTCCCACGCGTCCCTTTTCCTTGCAAATGCCACTTAAGAGACAGGGCAAGATGAAATTATCTTTAATTTATATACACATTTATATACAAATATTTTAAATAAGAGTGTAAATAGATGACTTATGCGCGACTGCGGAGAGTGTTAGGAGCGTGTGAGATTAGTTCAGAACGAAAGGGAGAGAAAAGTGAGATGCACACCAAGGAAGTTGATATTCGGACTCTGGACTATTTTCCTCTCTATATAGTACTCTCAGGTTTCCATGACAACGCCCAGCACCCTTTCCCCGCACCCCCATGACAACAAACCCACTAAGTGGGTGAACAGACACTTGTTGTACAGATGCAAACAGGGGCAGCGTGTCCGTCCGACGGAGGAAACAAATTGCCTTTGTTGGGCATTTAAACTGAGCTCTGATGTTGATGACCGTGCCCTCGCCCGGAGAAACAAAAGGAGGACAAACGGGACTCGAAAGGAAAAGATCAAGCAAGCCACACTTTATGAACTTTAGACGAGGGGATACACGGTGTCACCCCCCCCGTCAATCTGTTTCTAACCAGCAGTCAGGTGTAGTTTCATTCAATCACTTATGTGGTCGCACTTGTTCAGGTACCTGACGGTCCACAATTTGTATCATAACCCCTTCCTTACTGGTTGGAGCAACTGTATTATTTGTAGAAATGCTGTTCTTTCCACTTTTAGTCCCAACACTTGTTTGAATAAAAAGCACTTACAATGCCCCCCGTTTCTCACTGGACACTAGTCTAATGCCAGACGGAGCTATCAGCTGCCCCCCTGAGTTGGGCCTCAAAGCCTGTAAGACTTTCTTGTTTATCGTTTTTGTTTTTCGGTCAGGTCACGCAAGATCCTTCAAAGTTTCGGTGTGTTTCACTTGAACAAAAAGTCAACTTCCGGAGGTTGTTTTAGCATTTGAGGTGAACATGTCTTACTTACTTGGGGTGCTGGGAAGTTTTTGGGCCTGCCGCCTGCCACTCAGGGAGCTAGCTGTGATCTCTTGTCCCTTCTATGACCAGCCTCGTACTCCTCACGCCTTTGCACCCCACCACCATAATCACTGTGGACGTAAAAGTTCTACTTTTGTGAATGTTGCTCACAAACTGCCCGGACCCCTTCCCGTTTGTCCTTATATTGTAACTTTAAATTTATGAGCATTTACATAGGAACACAAACAAATTCGTTTTAAAGATCAATTCCATTCTTGGAGTTTAATGTTTTATTTTTTTTCCTTTTGCTGTGATCTTCACTTATTTGTCGCTTATCCACTTTCTTTACATGTCTCCACTTTTGGCCTTTACAGTCAGTAATCGTTTTATTTAATTGGCAAATGATTGGGAAAAGTCCATAAAAAGACTATTGTCTCCCTTTTCTTTCCTTGTAAGAAAAAAAATGTACAAGAGATATACTACTAGTTCAAGACTAAGTGAGTCACACAGCTCAATATATATTGTTGTCCAATGGGATACATTATATGTGGTTTTAAGAATGTAATAAATGGTTTCTTCTTTAGAAATGTCTGTCAAGTCAATGTAATTTTAAATAGAACCGTCATTCTAACCACTGGGCTGTGAGAGGTATCAGGTATCTTTGTTCATCATTCGTTCTTGTGACCTCCAGTGGACTGAATTAGAAACAACAGTTGCTTTTATTGAAAATTGGCAGGTCATTTGTTTAAGTGCAAGAATCAATCATGCCCATGGATCGAATGAGACACCCTGATGGGCCAGTTATTAATTTATGAACGGGCAAATATATTTAAACTTTTAATTAGAATTGTTATTTGAACAATCTTCTTCATTGTGCTGTAACGTTTACCACCTAGCGGTGTCAGCAGGAAAGGCAAAAAAAAAAAAAAGTTCACCTGTAAATGTTGTTGTGCAATTTAGATTCATTCGAAAATCATTTCGGTGCAAACATACGTTAGTAGTCAAAAGTTTTGATACGCTTTCGAATCCTACGGAAACTGTCCAAAATTATTCACGGTCATGTCAATTAATAATGATATCCATATCAAACGTTCATTGATCAGATTTACGGTCGCTGCAGCATCCTGTTTGAGTACTGATATATATCTCCACGTATTCTAACCATTTGGTTGATGGTCCAAAACAAAGGGTTCGGATTCGGCGATGAACCCAGTTCAAGTGTTTGTGTAAGGAATGAATGTGATACCAATTATAAAGTTAGACGATTGAAAGACGAACCTGAGCCGAACCTGAGAACACGTCAGCAGTTGACCCACTTCGACGGTCCCGGAGCCTCCCACAACAAGCTGGAGCCAGGAAGCTGTGGTCGCCAAGGAGCTGAAGCGAGTTTTTTTTTTTTTTTTTAAGTTCCACATCTGCCGTCCAAAATTTGAAGACGTGGTGCTTGCTTCCTCGCTCCTTGCTGTTTAGAGCTTTCACCACAGCTTGCGTTTGTCCCGCATTCAAGATTTCTCCTTAGTGAAGTCCAGTGGACAAAACAGAACGTGCACGATGTCCGTCGCTGGGATTAGGAAGCAATTTTACAAAGCCAGCCAGGTAAGAGCGCGATGATTTTTTTAAAACTTTACTTAGCCGCTAGCTAGCTTGTTGCCACAGTTTTTAATGGCAAGTCTACGTTAGCCCCGAGCTAACTGGTTGGATCAAAAACGTCAAATATGGAACGACGAACTCATGATAAATCGTGTTTGCACGTGAAAAGTCGCAGACAGGAGCATGTTAACCAACTTGGCGTCAACTGATTTTGGAACATCAATGTAAAAACTTAAATTGACGAGCCGACACTAATCAAGAGAATGTATTGGTTTCTGTTTTGCTGTATTTTCAGTGTGGGTGACTTCATTCCTTCGTGCAATTATCTTTACTATGGCGAGTTTCCAAGTTGCAAGTTTGTGTATTTTTAAGTCAATCCTTTACATTTTCGGAAAACGAGAAGAAAACACAATACATTTGACAAACAATTGACCCTTGACCTGAATGATCAAGAATATACACAGACGTGAAGAAAAAAAAACCCAAAGTTTTCGCAAGCAAATTGGTATTTTTTCATATTGTGAGTGCAAGTTAATAAGGGGCGAGGCAATTGTGCTATTTTTCTAACTTTATGTGAAATTATGTTGCAGAAACTAGTCAAAGTAAATTATGTGTGTTACTGGCTGTAGATATATGAAGGGATGTCATTGTCTTTAGAAATCAAGATAAAATCTTTTAGATTTGTGGCGGAAAAAAAGAGACTTAATCCGCAGACCCATGCTAAAGAGATTTAGCAGAATACTTGGCCATCTGGCCAACATTTCTCTTAAGTGGCCCAGTGATAATTGGTATTTAGAATATAGGAAAAACAGCTTCATGTGAACGATCACTACGATGTATCTATTTGTCGCTGTGAATCATACTCCTTGCAAATGTGTCGGGGAGATGATATTTAACAAAATTCAAGAAGCATTGTACGTCAAATATCTTGAACTCTGACTGAGCTGGGTTTCTGTTGCCCCATAAGAAATACAAAGCGCAACAAAAACATAACTGGCCAAACCGGTATGCTTTGATGATGCTAGTTTTGCAAGTCACTGCTGCGGCCCAACATGTGATTGGTGAGCACTCGCAGCTTGGTGGGTGTGCCGATCCGACATGATGACAAGTGTGGAATTTTAGTTATGTCAATAACCCGCCCATACCAGTTTCACAGTGGGTATAGATGTTGTCAGAAGCTTCACAACTCAGAAATAAAAACAGGCTAAAGCCAAATGACTAGGGATGTCCTTATCACATTTTTTTTGCACACGAGTCCAATTCAGTTGATCTTCAATATCTGCTGATACCTTGACATAATCTGATGTCTTGGCAACTGATTAAAGGGGAAGGCAACTAAAGGCCACATCATTTGGAACCATCACAACCAAATACGCCTCCCGAGCAATGTCTTCATACTGATGAGGAAGGCGTGGCCTGTTTTCAGGCATGAAATAAATCCAAGTCCAG
>NW_017806235.1:2036754-2039451 GCF_001891065.2 Hippocampus comes
CTCAGTAATTTGTCAGTGCTAATATCTGTGTTTAAAATGGTTCGTGACCCTAGAAGATGACACACTCGTAACACCACCTGCGTGATTAGTGGCCGAAATGGAAAAGGAGTAAAACTAGCAATCACCATGAAAACAAGATCTAAAAAGACAAGAAAATCAATTGGATGGATTTCCGGATTAATCTTGCCGATACTTGCTGAGTTAGTCTCGTAAGGATTTGCTGATGTCTTGCCTGAAGTGTTTTTGTGAAATTAAGAAGTGGTTTTCCGCCACGAAAATTGTTGATTGAACTCTTAGGATGAAGAGCACGTCTAGCATTTCAGAGGACGCATCCAATTTGCTTCCTTTTGTGTTCTCAGATGGTGAGCGAGAAGGTTGGCGGTGCAGAGGGAACCAAGCTGGATGAAGACTTCAAGGACCTTGAAAGGGTATCACGCCAATTCCAAATTAAACAAGAAGCTGGATTTTTGCACATGCACGTTTTAAGTCGCTATCCCTCCCCAAATGTGCCTCCAGAGAGCAGATGTTACCAGCAAAGCGGTGGTTGAAGTCATCAACAAAACAACCGAGTACCTCCAGCCTAACCCGGCCTACAGAGCTAAACTGTCCATGCTCAATACCGTGTCCAAATTCCGTGGGCAGCTGAACAGTCCTGGATACCCGCAGTCCGAAGGCCTGCTCGGAGAGTGCATGATGAAATACGGAGCAGACATGGGCCAGCACAACAATTTTGGTAAAGAAAAAAAACATCATCAATCATTAAAAAAAAAAAAAAAAAATTCAAAAAGGGGGAAGAACGTGAATGCAGTTTAGTTTAAATAGTACATGTCTATTGCTACCTTTCGAGCACATGCTCCCAGTATTGACATTTTTCCATTGGCAAAACCAGGTACTAGAAGGTACCATTTTTAGTAATTGGTTCCAAAACGCCTTGACGGTATTACCTTTCTTTTTGAGGCGCTCCCTTTTCATTTCCCGCGTTACTGTGACCCAAATGTCACAAAGCTGCATTTGGTGCATGTTTCCTCCAGGTGGCGCTCTCGTGGCTATTGGAGAATCGATGAAGAAATTGTCCGCCATCAAGGACAGTCTGGACATTGACGTGAAACAGAATTTTATTGACCCGTTGCAAGGAGTCGTTGAGAAGGACATCAAAGATATTCAGGTACACGCACAGTTGTAGAGTTGGAACAGTTAATCGACTTATGAAATCATTTGACATCTATTTAAAAAAATCTATTCTGCCATTCTCATCCTTCTACGCCATCAGCACCATCTGAAGAAGATGGAGGGCCGCCGCCTGGACTACGACTATAAAAAGAAGCGTCAGGGTAAAATTCCAGATGAGGAGATCAGGCAGTCCTTGGAGAAGTTCCACGAGTCCAAAGACATGGCTGAGAGTTCCATGTACAACCTGCTGGAGACTGATGTGAGTGGACACTTGACTGGACTGTGCACGCGGCACTAAAAACACTGTTATTCGTCGTTGGATTCAGGATTCATGAACATTTATTTATTTATTTGTTTGTTTGTTTGTTTAGTCGCGGCGTGGGCCGCTGGAAAATAGATGGCGGGCTGCAAATGGCCCCCGGGCCATAGTTTGGACGCCCTTGTTATACAGTGTTTAATACAATGTTTATTTTCTCACACCCATAAGAATAAGGTCAATATAACTTCATTTTGAGGCTGGAACAGATTCATTGAATCTCCGTTTTCTTTTTTTTTAATGGCAAACACGACCATGTCCATGCATGTTTTATTTGCTAGCTGATGTGTCAAATGTGGTCTGCTTTTTTTTTTTGTTGTTGTTGTTTGTTTCTTTTGTTCCTGACTTTGAACAAGAAGCATCGGGAGCTTGTCTGACCTGCTTTGCTCCTTTTTTTTTCAATTCAGGTTTGATGTTTGAATTTGGAGATATTATGAGAGAATAAAGAAGACTATACCATATCGCTTTTCTTGTTGCGATCGCCGTTCTGTAGGTGGAGCAGGTGAGCCAGCTGGCATCTCTTGTCGAATCCTTGCTGCAGTACCACAGAAATGCCACCGAGATTCTGGAGGAACTTTCTGGCGAAATCACAAAAAGGTCAGCGCGGTGACTATTTGGGGAGCTTGATGTGCCGCGTATAATTCAGGAAGACTTCTCATTTGGCCTGCTAATTAGTGAATACAAAATTTAATTCAAATTAGTCGTCACAAATGCGTGTCTGTACCCATGCGGGCAAGCAATGCGGCAGGAGAGTGATTTTAAGTCGGGTAGCACAATGTTGTGATGCTTGGTTATGAAACCGAGCATTTTGACATGACATTCTTCTGAAATGTACTGTGCTGTTGAGTTTTTTTTTAAAATGGAGAATGCATTATAAACAAAAAAATATCAACATGTGTTCTTGTTTACATTTCGCGCAGGGTTGAAGAAAGTCGGTCCCAACCAAGGCGAGAGTACAGACCCAAACCCAGACAACCGAGCTTCGACTATGGAGAGGCTGAGCAGTCCAACGGAGGTTACACACCAACTGCCACAAGCCCTCCGGCTTACTCTCCAGGTAAATGACATCACCGTTCCTCATTTTGGGGGGGTTTACACTAAAAGGTGTGTTTTGACGAATTTAAATGTTTTCAATGTGTGCGTTTTTCTCTCTTTTTTTTTTTTTTTTTTTTTTTTTTCTCCGTTTTCAAAAAATTTTAATTTTTGTGATT
>NW_017806235.1:2040267-2124441 GCF_001891065.2 Hippocampus comes
ACAACGCGGAGGGGGGGGGGGGGGGGTGTCAATGTGTTCCACCGCCTCACAGTATTCCTCTTTTTGTCTTTTTTCATCAGCCGAGCCATGCTGCAAAGCTCTGTACGACTTTGAACCCGAGAATGAGAACGAGCTGGGCTTCCGCGAGGGGGAAACCATCACCTTGGTCAGTTACATTGACGAGAACTGGTTTGAGGGAAAGCTGCGTGGCAAGACGGGATACTTCCCCAACAGCTACGTCGAAGTGATCGTTCCACTGTAGCACTGAACGCGACGTGAGGAGGAGGATTATACACTCAAAGCAACATATTTGTGAGAAAACTAAACATCTCATGATGAGGGCCTGTTTTGCTTTCCTCTACAGTTTGGTCAAGAAGCATCGTTTAAATTTTCAGAAGGTTTTCAAACAAGTTGCGCTTACGGCACACCCAAGTCTTGGACCCACAATGCACCTGTGCACTTTTTGCACTTTTTTTTTTTTTTTCCAACTGCATTATCACTTGAAAGAAAATATCCGGGAAGCTTCCACACTCCTTAACAAGTTTTCAAGACATGATTAGAGGCCCCTTGAATGTACACTAAATACGATTTCTTGGAAGTCATTTGCCACCCCGCCCTTGCTGCAGTCGTCATGGATGTCGACCATTTTTTAGCCAATCGGATACTGCCATCTAGTGTTGGTCATGCTCTTGGTTTTGGACTATTTTTCACTAAGGTGGCACGAACTCGTGGTAACCCAAAATCTATTATTGAGGCAAGGCACATATTGATTGCTGAAACATATTCCCCATCCAAAGAATTTAGCCCTCCCCTCAAAAAAATGGTTTTCTCGCAAAATGCAATATATAGAATCCTTTTCATCCACTGTATCACTGACTAGATGAAAATAATAGATATATTTGGACTATTTTTTTAATCTAAGGTAAAAAAAAAAATCTGACTAAGAAGTTTTGGACACTTTCCTATGGGGGAATGGTTTGGAATCACTGGACTTAACGAAAGATGATTTGAGTGAAGACTCAGGTCTGGACTGTCTAATAAGATAAGATAAGATAAGAAAACCTTTATTAGTCTCGCAATGGAGAAATCCAGGCAAATTTCACGTTAAAGGAAAAAAACAGGGCAAATCATGCGTCATGCATTTTAAATTCGACAATTGTAAGGTTGATCACAGCTCTTGCATCGTTTGTGTGCACTCCCGTTTCTGCTTTCTCTGAGATGATGCCGAACAGGTTCCGCTCAACACTATAAAAGGAAGTGCAATAATGCTGCAAAATTATCTCGTAAACATTTTTAAAGCAAGGAAGAGGTTCGCTTTTTGGTGTAATACATACCAACCATGGCCAATATTTGAGATGGATGGTATAGGTATCATACCAAAGCCACAAACATCCAGCCCCTGAATTTTGTTAGGCTCAATTGATGCTGCTGGCAGTGTCGCTTCCAATGTTTTCTGGGCTCCGAGCCAACTTGGTTTCACTGAATCGTCTGCCCGTGCTTCGTTTTTGTCAAGATCCTGGACAAGCTACACGACAGCCTTCTAGTATTTTCACCTTTAATTAGAAGCACGGAAATTAAAATGATGTGTATTGGGTCAAACGCTGCACCAGACACGACTGATAATCCATTTCCCATCGACCCGCCCCCCATATTGAGTTGATTCATTTAAGAAAGTTGGGTACACAATCGCTTTCAATCACAAGAAGGCTGTGAACTGTGAACCCGTCTGCCACGATCCCCCTTGTGAAACCGCCGCGCTCAACTCTGCCATCACCATTTGAGCCTTGAGTGGAAAAGACGGGCCTTTTCGGGACGAAAGACCGCGCAGCAGTGGATTATGCCCTCCCCCGCTAGTCTTTATTCACCACCTGCCCCCGGTATGCCCTGCCCCCTTTCTCATTATCAGCCCCCTATCCCCAATCCCATGGTGCCTTTTTGAAGCTTTGGTTTGTCCCCCGGGTTTAATCTTGTAGCTGCGTCTATGCCATTCCTTTTATTGAAGATGGGAGGGGGGGGGGTCTGTGCAGAGGAATAAGGACATGGTTCAGGTGTGCGTTTCCATGCCTCGTTAGAGTAAATCAAAGAAGTTGGGGAGGAGGGTATTTAGGCTCATCTTGGGTAAAAATTATGAATAATGTCTTGGAACAAAGGACTGGAGTGTTTATGTGCTGCTTGGTCGTGGTCAAATAAAAGATGCCACTGGCCTTTTTACTGCAACACTAAATTCCAAAAAGGCCCTGAAATACGGCACCATGAATGAAGGAAGCATTAACACTTATGTTCTGTGTCGAAATGTAACCTCTTTGCATGTGTCTTTATTGCTATCCGTCTTTAATGTATTCATTTGTGAACTGACACGTTGGGAGACTAAAATTGGGATTATCCAGGATTATATTGAGTATATGTGGATTACCTCTTCATGTTTGATTTTGTTTATTTTATGCATTATAGTATGTGAAAGGGGGGGATGGAGGCGGTGTCTTTGCTAATTCAAATAAATGTCATACTGCTATGTGTTTCTTGTTTCAAGTACTGTATTGCGTCATTTTCTCAATTGCACCACAGTCTGAGGTTCACTGTTTTAAATCTCGACGCCGGCCTTGTTGTGTGGCGTTTGTATGCTCTTTTTATACTTATTCCGTACGTATTCCGGCTCCCTCCCACATTCCAGAAGCATGCATGTTCGTGGTCCACTGAAGACTTAACTGCCCATATAGGATTCGATGTGAGTGAGAATAGTTGTTTGTCAACAGTGCTCCCGATGCTACATGTTGAGTTGCTCAAATTACTTGCTGGTGAACATCCATATCGATCCATCGTTTTTGCTGATCCGCTTTATTCTTACAACCCTGAACCGGTTGCCAGCCAATCGCAGGGTACACAGAGACAAACAACAATCCGTGCTCACACTCACACCTCGGGTCAATTTGGAGTGTTCAATCAGCCTGCCATGCATGTTTTTGGAATGTGGGAGGAAACCGGAGTACCCGGAGAAAACCCATGCAGGCACGAGGAGAACATGCAAACTCCACACAGGAAGGCCAGAGTTGGAATCGAACCCGATACCTCCGGATTGTGAGGTTGATGCGCTAACCAACCACTCGCTCACCAGGTCGCCTGCTGGTGAACATTTCAACTATTAATGTGTAATATGTCACATTTGGTGAGTCATGGCACCATAATAAATGAGTGGTTTACCACATCTGCTTTATAATTCTGAGGATTGCGGTACAAATCTCTACTGTAGCTTTTCTGTGTCGAATTTGCATCTACTGTGGCTACTTTCCTCATTCCAAAAAAATGCATGCGTTTTTTTATTTTGGATTCCATTTAAATTTATTTATTGATTTTCATGCTTTGCTTTAGTTTGTATTCGTTTTAGTTCTTGCTCTGTAGTGTTTGTCGAGTGCAAGATGGCGGGGGGAAAACAGTAACTATATGTAATGAAATCAATTCACCGCAAAACTTTTTCATTTTTATTTTAATGAAATCAATTTGAATTAGTTGAATTTAATCCGTCAATCTTCGATGTCACTCGTCCACAAAGCATCATGATCATTTCGACATATTTCCCCTCAACCAGTGTATAATCTGCACAGGACACAGCCCACAGCCAGCTGTTGGCTTATTGCCACAGCACCATCTCATCGGGAGAAGGCGTGTCCCTTACCCGGATTGCTCTGTGCGCCCCTTTGTCCTCTGGTGGTGCCTCGGCCAGCGACACTCATGGCGGCTGCACCCGTCAGGCAGCGCCTCGGACCGGGGGGAACCCGCGCGCAGCTCCCGCCCTGTTACTACGAAGGCTATCTGGAAAAGAGAGGACCCAAAGAAAAGGTACGTTCGTGCCGGGGGTTTCCCTGACGAGCTGCCAACTTCCTTATCGTGCGGGAATGGGCGAGGCGAGTGGACGTTGATACCTGCGGGGATTTTGCCACTTCTCGGGCACGGCGCGCCTTTCAGATCCGCGATTTCAAGAAAACAACCTCCTAATGGTCTTCTGAATGGATTCAAGTGTTTGTTTGAATGGATCGCACATCCGGTGTGCTTTCTAAGGAGAATGTTGTAGCCATAGTAACAGACTGCTCCCTGATGTGTGTTTTGGGTGTCTTTCAAGTTACATTGAAATGTTGCCGCATAACTGCACGATGCTACCTGTCCATCAATGCGTGGTGATGACACAAGGGGGATACCACCAACCCGGGGTCCCCCAGGCTCTCATTAAGATGGTTTTACTGCAGGCCGGGACTTGTCATTTGAGCCAGGCTCAGGTGCAGGCTAATGCGGTGGTCTGCTGACAGCAGCTGCTGCCCACCCACCATCCCTCCCTCCTCTTGGCAGGAAATTAGATGAATTGATGAAGGAAAAAAAAGAAAAAAAACAACACTAAACAGATGCTACATATTTATTTTTCTTTGTTGCAGGCACCCAGGCGTCTGTGGACATGTCTGTGTGGGAATGCGTTGTATTTCTTCAATAATTCCAAGGACGCTCATGTAAGTAGGATTTGGTGGGTCAAGTCTCTTGGAAATATCAACATTATGGATAATTTTGGTGTGTTCACTTTTTGCAGTATGTAGAGAAGCTGGACCTCAGCGGCTTTCTGTCCCTGAAGGACGACTGCAGCCGGGATAGAAATTTGGAAGCAGCCAGACTCATCCTGCGCATGAAGGATGGGGAAACCAGAATAACAGTAATATCTTGGATCTCAAATTATCTTTGTCCACTCAAATGAATGGAAATGCCATTTAACTGTTCCACCTTCCCCCTAACAAAAAAAAAAAGTTTCTCTTTGAATAATAAACAGCACTGTATAATACTACACGGTATACAATAATACTGCATGAAAAACATGCAACGTGCAGGACTGACGTAATTGAATGGAATCTAAATTTTTTTTTTTTGCCACATTTTTTTTGTGCTTCAATTCAATGGATATTGTGCTGCTCCTTCTAGTATGTATGCGCCTTGTCCTCACCATGGGGCTGTATACTCCAGACATACAAAGAGATATTCGACTCTCAGTAAGATGCAGTAATATCAGCCATTCTTTGCAGAGGATAAATATGTACTTTCGGTATTGTTATATTAGCAGTCTACGTGTTTTGCACCACCATTTGTCTCCAACTATTCTTTGCTTTCCACCTTCCCCCCCAAAAAAAAAAAAAAGTTTCTCTTTGAATAATAAACAGCACTGTATAATACTGCACGGTATACAATAATAATGCATGAAAAACATGCAACGTGCAATATTGATGTAATTGAATGGAATCTAAAGTCTGTTTTTGCCACATTTTTTTTGTGCTTCAATTCAATGGATATTGTGCTGCTCCTTCTAGTATGTATGCGCCTTGTCCTCACCATGGGGCTGTATACTCCAGACATACAAAGAGATATTCGACTCTCAGTAAGATGCAGTAATATCAGCCATTCTTTGCAGAGGATAAATATGTACTTTCGGTATTGTTATATTAGCAGTCTACGTGTTTTGCACCACCATTTGTCTCCAACTATTCTTTGCTTGAAGGGATATTACAGTGTGATGCCGTCGTTATTTGCTAGCCTGTGCATAGTGTTTTGCCTTTTTGTTTGCACTGAGTTAAATGGACTAAGTTACAACTACGCAACAACAAAAATAAATAAGAAGTACTGTACTCGGAATTGAAAGACGCCTGAATCATAACGGAGAGGAAGTAGGAACAGGTCACATTGAAGTGTTTCACGGGCATGGTTGCAATTACCATAAGCACTTTCCATGCTTACGGATTCCATGACGCAAAAGCTTCATGGAATCACAAAAGCGTCGTAGAAAAAGCCAAACACAATTTATCCTTTTGGCGCTAGCTGAGTGAAGACTCGCAACATTTGCTGACGTCTCATGTGAATTCTGAGGACGTTTTCTTTTGATTTTTGTTTCATCTTTAAAACGCACGTCTCAAGAGGCGCTCAATGTTGAAAGATACTCTATCTTTGTTTCCAGGCACCCAACCTGGAATCAAGGGAGCTGTGGAAGGGTTTCCTCTATTCTGTGATCGATGTAAATTATCTAATTTTCCACTTGACATTTTTCTTACCGCCTATCTGTATTATTCCATCCTTTAACATGTTTTGCCCTCTGTTATATTAAAGCTGAATGTACCATCGAGCCTGACGCTGCTGCCGGGGCAGCTCCAGATGCTAAAGGAAGTCGTGGACAAAGAAAGGTCCAGGCGGAGAAGTCGCACCCCGACACGAGCGCCTCCTTCGCCTCTCTCTGTCCCTTTAGTGGGAGAGATTCCACCGTAGGTTTTCCAGATACACTTTACAATCACGAGATGCAATCAAAATGCCGCATTGAAAATTCTGCCTTTGCAAAGATGCTAGTGATGTTTTATCACACACACACACACACACACACACACACACACACAAAGCACAAAACTCAGGCAAGTAGTTTCCAACATCTGAGTAAATACACTTTGTCTTTGGTTATGTTGTATGTGACTGACTGATTTTGACCCGCCTCCTTTCATTGGAATATGCAAAACAATGTCAACATAGTTCCGCTCAAGTTGTCTGTTTTTTTTTTTTTTTTTTGTTCTTTTTTTTTGGGGGGGGGGTTGTTTTTTAGACTATGTTGAAGCTTGAGTGGTAGGGAAAAGTCGCCAAATATATTGACTAAGGTTGCAGCTATCGTTTATTTCCAAGTTGTCTACCGATTGTCCGATTGATTAATCGATTAATTAGACGAAATTGATTTTGCAGTATTAAACAATACTAATTAATAACGAATTAAAATCGCAAAAATGCGCATGCGAAATGCAGGTATTATTTTTGTCCTCTTGGGGTCACCGTCATCCCGTTCTACACCGCAGTCTTCTCTCCTGTAAGGGGTCCCTGAACTAAAAAAGTAAATCCTTGACCTAAACTTATGGCTGGTGTGTGTCTATTTTTACTGATCAATGTGTGGTTGGGCACAGGTGTTTTCGGCCAGTGTCGCGAACCGAGGCCGAAGTCCTCTTAGAGAGACACCCAGACTGCGGCAACATGCTGCTGCGTCCCGGAAGAGATGGAAGCTCATTGGCTGTCACCACACGACAGGACCTCAACGGGTAAACCGCTGCTGCCGCCAACATGACCTTCCAATTCTAAACATCCCAGTGCTTCACATTTTCTCCGTTTGTGCTCCGATCCAGATCAGTGTTCAGACATTATCGAGTAACGCAGCGGGACCAGGGTGGCTATGTGATTGATGTAGAAAATCCGGTCAGTTAAATTGTCATCGAGGATGTTTTGTTTTTGTTTTTTTTCATAATTCAGTAACCCCTCCTTTCATTTCTACAGATTCCCTGTGCAACCCTTCATGATGTCATTAATGCCCTTGTGGAGAAGACAGCTGGAACTCTTCAACCTTTTCTCCTCGAAGAACCTTATGAGGAGAACATTAGTGAGTTGAAAACATTTTTGTTGGCTTCCTGGGGTATTTTTTTTCCCTCCTTCTTGAGTAGTGTAAGTGAATGTTTTCGCGTCCTCAGCATACGTTTCTGCCAATGACGAGAATGGAGAAAGGATCCTTCACACTGCCCCCACCAGCCCGCTGCCAAAGGCTCCTGCGCTGCCCCCCAACCAAGGGTAGGCTCAAAGCACTTGTCAGCGGGACCAGGGTGGCTATGTGATTGATGTAGAAAATCCGGTCAGTTAAATTGTCATCGAGGATGTTTTGTTTTTGTTTTTTTTCATAATTCAGTAACCCCTCCTTTCATTTCTACAGATTCCCTGTGCAACCCTTCATGATGTCATTAATGCCCTTGTGGAGAAGACAGCTGGAACTCTTCAACCTTTTCTCCTCGAAGAACCTTATGAGGAGAACATTAGTGAGTTGAAAACATTTTTGTTGGCTTCCTGGGGTATTTTTTTCCCTCCCTCCTGAGTAGTGTAAGTGAATGTTTTCACGTCCTCAGCATACGTTTCTGCCAATGACGAGAATGGAGAAAGGATCCTTCACACTGCCCCCACCAGCCCGCTGCCAAAGGCTCCTGCGCTGCCCCCAAAGCAAGGTTAGTCTCAAAGCACTTGTCAACGGAAAAAGGCAATCCAATGATTTATTTACAGTTGGTGCAGATCGTTGGCCCAGCAGCCCCCTGACCCGCTCCCCTGCTCCGGACCGCCGCCTCCTGACCTCATCAGTGCCTGCCTCGCCCACCAACCCCATGAGACGACTCATTTTATCACCTTCCCCTCTTGCGCAGTGTAAGTGCCTGCAGTCAGGCGGGAGTAAATCGCATCCAGCTAGTTTAATTTGTTCCGTTCTGTTTGTTCTTTTAAGCTTTATAACGCTGCCAGATAGGTGCTATTCATTAGCTTGTCGAAGTAATTTCCAGTTACATTAAGGTAGCGGACTTAAAGGGAAAGTCAAGTCAAAGAATTTTTTTTTTACCGTATTTCTTTCTTTTTTTACAATAAATGTTCGATGCGTCCCCCACTAAACACGGCATTCTGATTAATATTGCGTTTGTGGAATACGAATTCAGTCGCGGAATCCACCCGCTGCTATCCATCTCAGGGTGCGGCCATTTTGGCTCTTGCTGTCACCTAAAATGACATCACAGTGGCTCAGGGCTCATGTAACGACCAATCATGGCTCAGCTTGCGAATGTCACATGACCAAACGCAGACAACAGGTGAGCCATGATTGGCCGTTACCTGAGCAGTTGTGATGTCATTTTTACGTGGCAGCAAGCAGCAACATGGTCGCCCTGTGCAATGGATGAAAACGGGTGGATTTTGATGATTAATTTATATTTCAAAAATGTGATATTATTCAGGAAGCCGTGTTTAGACCAGTGGAGCCATAAAGAAATTTTTTTTGTAAAGAAAATTTTTGACTTACCCCATGTCATCACTAAAATATCTGTTGTATTTTGACCCTCACTTCCTTTTTCCACTCCTCTCGCAGCTCTCAACGAAGAGCTCAAAGTGAAGCTGGAGAAGAGACGGGCCAGTCAGGAATAATGAACATGCCAAGGCCCTTCTCATCGCAGCTACGTATTCATTTTGTGCCTTGTAGGTGGAACACCAAAGGCTGCACATGGCAGCCACCATTTCGTTGCCACAGGTGTTGATGTCGGAGTTTTGTTAAGATCAAGACTGGTGGTGTAGGCACACTTGATTCTTGGACCACACAAACTACTGTTTACTATCCCTGCTGAGCACAAAACTTTTCACAACAACGATGGCCGTGAAGGCCAACTAAAAATCTGACAAATAGAGACAGCCATCTGAGCCTGGTGCTGTTTTTCTGAGCAAGCTGTTTTTGTGCTCAACTACTGGAGCTGCTAAGGGACATTTTTAACTCACACAGCGTTGAATAGAAACATCAGTACAACAACCTGTTAAAACATGAACTTTGTTGTCGTGGTGTGATCCATCCATCCATCCTTCTTTCTGCGTGTGTGTGTGTGTGTGTGTGTGTGTGTGTGTGTGTGTGTGTGTGTGTGTGTGTGTGTGTGTGTGTGTGTGTGATATATCTTCTTTTCAAAAATGAAATTTACTTGCAAGGACGCCCCCTGGTGGAACATTGGACTTACTGTGTTTTGAACAAACATGCCCTGTATAGACGTCGTAAAAAATGTTATTGGACACGTGACCTTTGAGCTTTACCACAGTGTTAACACGACACCCCCTCTGCCCTGGATTTGCATGTCAAAGCCAATTGTTTACATATTGGAGAGTGTTTAACAGGTAATAACCGGTCTGTGTGGCCTTTAATTCAGAATTGAGTAGCCCCCTGCCTCTGTGATCACCCAACTGAAAGTGTGTCTTATGTTTGTATGCTTTTGTTAGATGTGAAGGGCATTCAACTATTCTGCATGGGAGCATTTTTCTCTGCAAAACTATTTTTTTTCCCGTCCCTACAACTTGTTCAGATGTTTATATTGAAATCAACTGACCCTCAATAACAGAAGCCTGAGCAAATTATATGAAGGATAAATGATTTTTTTATTCCCCTGACACACACACACTTTTTTTAAGTGTTGAATCCCCTTGAAAACTTTGTGATTAAATGTTAAATTCAATTGAGTCTACTGGTCACTTTTTTGATAAACATGAACAAGCCGACAATGCTGTCTGATATCGATCTAATATCGGCAAATATGATTGTTATGTCTCAAAACAACTCGTGGTATTGATTGCTTGGTATCGGTCTGAGAAAAAAAAAGTGGTATTGAGCTAACCTGCAAAACTCTTGAACGCATTTTCCCTCGCAACTTAATGTGTCCATCACTACCATGGTGTAATCAGAATTCAATTTAAATGTGCTCTGCGTAGCACAATTCGAACCGTCCAAGCATCTTAAGCTCGTTCTCTACTTTTATTCCACAATGTTATTCCGCGTACCTTGATGGCATGCTTGCACATATTTTCACACGACGATTCCGACAAGTTCACGCTTGATTTTACGTTGAGCTACGGGTCGCAAACGAATGCGTCTTCCTGTTCGCCACGAGCGAACTAAGGTCAATAGACTGAGAAGCATCAAGGCACAATGAGGCGAGTTTATCCAACCAAGAATGGTTTTCAATAAATGTTTAAAGAAGTGGTGGATGTACACGGCCAAGGCTTCAGTGCGTTCTGTATTGAATTGGGAAAAATTATTTAACGGAAGTGAAGTGGTTCTTCTTCTTTCACATTTCCGGAAGTGTAAACGCCACACTTGCCACATGACTGCCCTCGTCAGATATTATGCTTCAATTACAACTTAAGGAGGAAGACAAAAAAAAAAAACAACAACTCCCCTCCATGAAATCATGGTTGTCGGTTAAGTGTTGAAGGCACCGCAGCCTCCCCACACAGGACGTCGATCAGTACTTTCAAAGACTACAACATCACATCACTGAGTCACTTTATCCGGATAAACTCGTTTCGTAGCGCGTTGCTGCTCATCGGCCTTGTTTATCTTAGCTCGCTAGCGGCTAACAAAGAGAAGCACACAAGCACCTCGTCAAGCAGATATCAAGTGCGGAATTGTTGGGATCGCCGTGCGAAAATGTGTGCAGGGACGACACTTAAGTACAAGGAGCAACTTTGTGGAATAAAAGAAGAGAACGAGCAACATTTTGAAGTGCAAGGCGATTTTTGCAAGCTGCCGCGCGTTGTGCTACGTAGAGCAGGTTTGTAGACTTCTTACTCTCTGATTTCTGTATGGCAGGGGTGCCAAAATCCGGCTTGTTTTGTCTGTCTCCCCTCCTCTAACACACCTGATTGAAATGATCAGCTCATCAGCAAGATTTGCAGAAGCCTGATTCCGATCCTGAGCCGAGATTTCCTAAGATTGGCAGTGTATTGTCCTAAAAAAAAAAACATAGCCGGGCACAGTTTAGGTCGCAGGGCGATCATACATATAATCGCTCAAATGTTGAGCCGCCAGCAGGCTTTTTTTGTTTGTTTGTCTGTTTTTTTTTTTTCCTGACGGGTTGGTCTGCGTTACGTATTGCTGCATCGTGCGGCAGCCCTAACTCAATGTACCACGATAGAAATAATAATAGACATAATAAAAGTCCCCGTGTGACATTTAACGTGACCAAACTGAATGTGTCTTTATCTTCTTGTGTCCTGCAGACGTCAGTGAAAAATATCTTCGCCCTGAGCAACCGCAGGAAGAGTCTTTTCGGATTAAAAACGAGGCGGAGGAAAAGCCCCTTCACATCAAAAAGGAGGAGGAGGATATCAGCAAGATGGCACTGACCTTTGTCCCTTTAAAGAGTGAAGATGAAGACATGGGTGCGCTTCCAAACAGCAGCTCAAGTCAACACATGACAACAGAAGGTGACACATACCATTGGGGACCATCACAGGGCACATAGCAATGACAGACACATCATCACACTCTCACAACACTAATGATGATGATGATGATAGTGAAGAACAACCTAAAGATAATAGGGTACGTCACACTGACAACAAATGCTGGTCATGTTCTCACTGTGGGAAACTATTTAGTTCAAAGTGGTCTTTGTAAATACACACAAGAACAAACACTGGGGGAAAACCTTTTGCCTGCTCTCTTTGTGGTCAAATCTTCTCTGAGAAGTCCAGTTTAACAAAGCACACAAATATGATGCTGACACTTGACTTGACCAAACCAAATGCGTGTTTGTCTTCTTGTGTCCTGCAGACATGAGTGAAAAATATCTTCGCCCTGAGCAACCACAGGCAGAGTCTTTTAGGATTAAAAATGAGGCGGAGGAAAAGCCCCTTCACATCAAAAAGGAGGAGGAGGAGGATAGCAGCAAGACGGCACTGACCTTTGTCCCTTTAAAGAGTGAAGAGGAAGACAAAGGTGAGCGTGAGGAGGCCAGAGAGGCGGAGCCTCCAAGCAGTAGCTCAAATCAACACATAACAACAGAAGATTATGGAGACCACTGTGAACCATCGCTAGCACATCGGGATGACACATCATCACACTCTCCTGACACTGACGACGATGATGATTATGATGATGATGATGAACAGACTAAAGGCGATGGGGCATATCACACTGACGACAAATGCTGGGAATGTTCTCGGTGTGGGAAAACATTTCAGTCAAAGTGGTCTTTAAAAAGGCACACAAGAACACACACTGGGGAAAAACCTTTTGCCTGCTCAGCTTGTGGTAAAAACTTCTCTGAGAAGTCGAGTTTAACCAAACACACAAGAACACACAGTGGGGAAAAACCGTTTTCCTGCTCAGTTTGTCGCAAGAGCTTCTCTCACAAGTCACATTTAACAAGCCACACAAGAATCCACACTGGGGAAAAACCTTTTTCCTGCTCGGTGTGTGGTAAAAGCTTCCTAGAAAAGTCACATTTAACAATGCACACAAGAACACACACTGGAGAAAAACCTTTTGCCTGCTCAGTTTGTGGTAAAAGTTTCTCTCAAAAGTCACAGTTAACGAGCCACACAAGAACTGGTAAGAGCTTCTCTCAAAAGTCACAGTTAACAAGCCACACAATAACACACAGTGGAGAAAAACCTTTCGCCTGCTCGGTTTGTTGCAAAAGCTTCGCTCAGAAGTCAGGTTTAGCACAACACACAAGAACCCACAGTGGAGAAAAACCTTTTTCCTGCTCCATTGTGGTCATAGCATCACAGAAAAATCAAAGTTGACGAATCATACGAGAACCCACACTGGAGAAAAATGTTTTTGCTTGCTTAATTTGATACGAAAGCTTCTCTCAAAAGTCAAATTCAACAAGGCACACAAGAAAAAGGGGCTTTGTAATAAGATGCAAAAGTGTAAACGATTATGACTAAAATGTGTAGTCAATTTTACGATGAGCTTTTAAAGATGCCAAGACGATTTTTTTTCTGTGACAGAAAAACCTTTGTGTCAGAGTTAAGGGCGAGTTTGGTTTTTGAAGTCTTGACATGAAATCTGATGTAATTATCTTAGCCTGTAACAGCGTGTGTCAACGTGGAAAACACAACCAAAAAAGCATAATCGTCCTTGATCCAAAAAGAATGAAAAGGTGCTTCGTTGATGCAAGCCCACCTGTTTTCCACAACCATCAATAAAATCATGTAATTGTTCCATCTACTCAAAAGTGGCCTTCATTGCTCTATGTGAAAGTGTGACAAGAACAAGAAAAATAAAAGGTGAATTACAACAACGAGAAAAGCAAGGAGTCTCACCTGGAAACAATTTGGCGACCTGATGGCGACTGGAGTCCACGCTGGTTGTCTGCTGGCGACTCGCCGGTTCGCTCTTGGGACTCTCCTTCAAACATCTTTTTTTACCCTCCGCCGTACCATTTGTAAGCATTTTCAGGTGTCAACTTGTGGATGGTCGTTTTTCAGAGCTTGGGTGGGAAATCACAGATAAACATATCATTTATGAAGCTACAATGAGCCTACTGCTAGCAGTGTCTGTACAAGGTATTAACAACACCCGGCGGTGTACTTACCCGCCCAATAATCAAAACTGCTTCTTTGGATAAGATTTTTAAATTTACATTCTGGATCCATCCGTTTACAAAGTAAACCTCCAGAGACTTGTAAACTGTCATCTGGCGGCGTGTCTTGGACGGCGCGTGTGGGTCGATTCCTCCACAAAATAACTTTCTGCCGGTGTCACGGTTGTAGATCAGTTGGCTAGTCGTCAGAATACTTTGAAAATGCCATCATGAAACAATTAAGTTGATGATCGACGTTTACAGCCGTGGTGGCAGGCAGCGCGTGCCTCGGACTTCCCACAATGCCTTGCGTGCAAGCGACGTACACTTAAACACCCAATACCTTACTCACCTTAATTTCAGGTAGCAGTAATATGAATACAAAAGTATGACCTGACACATTCGCCCATAATGTAAGTCGTCAGAATAGTTTTAAAAATGCCATCATGAAACAAGTTGATGATCGACCTGTACAGCCGTGGTGACGGGCAGCGCGTGCCTCGGACTTCCCACAGCGCCTTGGGTGCAAGCGACGTACACTTAAACATCCAATACCTTACTCACCTTAATTTCAGGTAGCAGTAATATGAATACAAAAGTATGACCTGACACATTCGCCCATAATGTGCAGTTGAAAATAAGCAAGTTTCATAGATATGAATCGTCCAGTCTCAGTTCAGACTAAAGCTCAAGAACAGCAGCCGAGATGAATATTTATTGAATAGCTTGATAATACATTAGCATTCATTGGATGGAAAGGAATAGTAAAATGACCAGTTTGTGGTTGAAAATACAATGTAAACGTTCAACCGTTCTTAGCCGTTCAAATATAACTTTACAACATATGTTGTACTTTGAAAAAGAGCTGGCAGTGAACTGTTGGGTTCAGAGTGCTCAATAGTAAACTAGTGACACTGACATATATAATTGACTTGTGGAAGGAATGTTGTCTCTCAATACTGAACTTGAATGTTGTCAGGCTCAATACTGAACTTGTACAGACTTTGACTGAAGACTTGGACAAAATTGCACACTAGCTATGACGTGTACACCACCAGTTAACTGTACTGTATATCAATACGGTAATCAAAATTGACGAGCTGGCATGTTTGCGACTTCACGAGTTGTGCCCACATGCCTACTAGTAAGCAAACACACACACACACACACACACACACACACACACACACACGGTATTTCGGAGTCATTTCATTCTGCCAGTTTATTGCTAACAGCCGTTTTTGAAACATACATTATAAGGGTATAAAGGGTTCTTATTTACATGGGAGTGTCGGCATATCAGCAAAAACAAACTGGACTTCTGCCATTGAACTGTCGGCTGACTGATTTTTATGAGCGATGGAATTAATTATTTGATCCTGCGTACACCATGTCAGAGATGGAAAATATGTAGCGGCCATCCGAGGAAGTGTAGTGAAGAGTAAAACAATTGCACAATAACATGTCCTTATTTTGGAACTAATACAGTTCATCTTATCCTAGTTCCACAGCTTACCACAAAGAATCAGTTTCTTCAAATTGTTCTTTAATGGTAACTGCTATTTTCATCCGCACACTTGTGTCTCTTCACAAACGCATGACTAGAAAATCTCTTAGCGCACACGGTGCAACTGAATTGTTTCTCTTCGCTGTGTGTTCTTGTGTGGTTTGTTAAACTTGACTTTGCAGCAAAGCTTTTACCACAAACGAGGCAGCCAAAACCATCCTTCCCGCAGCGTGCTCTTTTGTGCTTTGCTAAATTTGTGCGGACAGAGAAGCTTCTGCCGCAAACTGAGCAGGTAAAAGGTTTCTCTCCAGTGTGTGTTCTCGCGTGATCTGTCAAGCTTGTATTGACAGAGAATCTTTTGCCGCAAACTGAGCAGACAAAAGGTTTTTCTCCCGTGTGTTTTCTGGTGTGTCTTGTTAAATGCGAGTTCACAGAGAAGCCTTTGCCGCAAACTGAGCACATAAAAGGTTTCTCTCCAGTATGCGTTCTTGTGTGCTGAGTTAAATTGGACTTTTCAGAGTAGCGTTTGCCACACACTTTGCAGGCAAAAGGTTTTTCCCCAGTGTGTGTTCTTATGTGTCTTGTCAAATGTCCATTCTCCGAAAATCTTTTACCACAAATAGAGCAGGTAAAAGGTTTTTCCCCGGTGTGCGTTCTTGTGTGCTTTATCAAAGTGCCTTTTTCAGTGAATTTTTTACCACACACCGAGCAGTCAAAAGGTTTCTCTCCAGTATGTGTTCTCATGTGATACTTCAAACCCTGCTTTGAGCTAAACACTTTGTCACACCGAGAGCATTTCCTGCATGTGTTGTCAGTGTGAAATGTCATTTCAACTTCAGGCTGTTCATCATTGCCATCATCATCATCATCATCATCACGAGAGTGTGACGTTATGTCGTCACTATCCGAGAGTGGAGCTAATAGGCCATCCTGTGATGGTCCCCAGTGGTCTGCATCACCTTCTGTTGCCATGCATTGACTTGAACTGCTGCTTGAAGGCTCCCCCCCTCTGTTCTCCTCACTCTCGTCCTGATCTTCGTCTTCACTTTTTACAGGGACAAAGGTCAATGGCAACTTGGTGATATCCTTCTCCTCCTCCTCTACTTTTATGCGAGAGGGTTTTCCTTCCTTTTTAAAATGAGGCCGATCTTCCTTTTTAATGTGAGGGGTCTCCTCCTCCTCTTTTATATGAGTGGACTCGGGCTCCTGTTGCTCAAGATGAAGATATTTTTCACTGATGTCTGCAGGACACAAGAAGACAAACACATTTGGTTTTTGCAGGTGCCAGCTGTGAGGCACATACATACAATATGCGGATATAAAGTTGCATCGAACGTCTGGTAAATCAATTTGTAAATGTAAGTGGAAATCGCTTCAAGGTACTGAAGTACTTACGGTGAGTTGGAATTTGCCATTTCCAGTTGAAAACAATTTTGGGAGCACAAGTTGAATAACTAAGTATAAACGAGTACGACTATAAGTACAACCACTTGACACACTCTTATAGGAGAACTAAAAACACACCCACACACAAACTTATAGCAAGATGACATTGTATTGTATGCTCCAGCAGAGGTCAAACCACGCTACGCGGATTAATTTTGCATTTGCGGAATGAGAAAGCGAAAATAATTATCAGCTGCGGACCGGAAATGACAACTGTTGAACTGTCAGCTGACGGATTTTTGAAAGCGACGGATTTAATGATTCAAATTCTGTTTACACCATCTCACAGATGAAGAACACGCCACGTCCATTGAATGATTATCCTTTTTGGTTGCACTTTTAATTTTTCTTTATAAATAAAGAAAGTACAGACAAAATTATAGACATCTTATATCATTGTACATGTTTGAAATCAACTTGTCAAACATTTGGCTCACTACTTCCAGAGGATAGAAGATCACAAAGGTTTTTCTGTGACTGATAAAATTATTGGCTTTGCATCTTTTCATCATAAAATGTGAGTTCATTTAAAATTATGTTGCATGTGTCCCCCGCTGTGGCTTAACTTCTCGTAGTTAAGACTTCCCCAGTTTACCACAAGGAATCGGTTTCTTTAATTTCTTCAATGGTGACCGCTATTCTCATCCACACACTTGTGGGCCTTAACGGAAGCGTTCCTCGACAATCTTTCGGGGCACACACTGCAACTGAATGGTTTCCTCTTGGGCGTGTGCTTTTGCGTGGTTTGTTAAACTTGACTTTGTAAAGAAGCTTCTGCCGCAAACTGAACAGGTAAAAGGTTTCTCTCCAGTGTGCATTCTCATGTGATCTGTCAAGCTTGTATTGACCGAGAATCTTTTGCCGCATACTGAGCAGGCAAAAGGTTTTTCTCCAGTGTGTCTTGTTGCGTGCCTTGTTAAATGTGACTTATGAGAGAAGCTCCGGCCGCAATTTGAGCACATGAATGGTTTCTCTCCGGTATGTGTTCTTGTGTGTTGTGTTAAATTGGACTTTTCCGAGTAGCTTTTGCCGCACACTTTGCAGGCAAAAGGCTTTTCTCCAGTGTGTGTTCTAATGTGTCTAGTTAAATGTCCATTTTCAGAAAACCTTTTGCCACAAACGGAGCATATAAAAGGTTTCTCTCCCGTGTGCGTTCTCGTGTGTTTGATCAAAGTGCTCGCATTCGTGAATCTTTTATCGCACACTGAGCAGGCAAAGGGTTTCTCTCCAGTATGTATTCTCATGTGAACGTTCAAGCTCTGCCTGCAGCTTAATGTTTTCCCACACTGAGGACATTTTTTTTGGATGTGAGATGTCATATCTCCTTCAGACTCTTCATTATCATCCTCATCATCAGTGTCAGGAGATAATGTGGCATCACTATCTGCTTGAGGTGGCCCACAACGGTCTCCATCCCCTTCTGTTGTCATGTGTTGACCTGAGCTGCTGCTTGGAGGCTCCGCCTCCCCGTTCTGCTCCCTCTCACCCTGGTCTTTGTCTTCATTCTTTAAAAAGACACAAGTCACTGTTGTCTTGCTCATATCTTCCTCCTCCTCCTCCTCTTCTTCTTCTTTAATGAGAAATGGCTTTTCTTCCTTTTTAAAGTGTGAGTGCTCTTCCTCTTCAATGTTAACGGGCTCCACCACCTCCTCCTCTTCCTCTTTAATATGAAGGGAGTCGGGCTCCTGTTGCTCAAGATGAAGATATTTTTCACTGATGTCTGCATGACACAAGAAGACAAACACATTTGGTTTGTGCAGGTGCCCGCTGTATATTCTGTTGCACTGAACGTCTTTCTTGTGAATCAATTTGTAAACGGGATGCTTGCTTCTCTTCAGCACAGGTTGTAAAATCAGCTGTTCCCCTGACGGCAAGGTTGAAAAAACCAGTGGTCCCCAACCACTGGTTCTCGACCCCCAATTGGTACCAGTTCCCCCCAGAGAGGGACCTGGTGAATCATTTGAATAAGTAGCACCCAAGTGATGAAGTGGAAAGCATGAGGAGATCATGCGCATTTGCAAGTAGCAATGATTTTTATGTCATTTGTTGGTTCATAAATTGTGAAAATAATTTCGAGTTTAGGGCGTATTCATTATTCCTGAGTGGTCCACTTTTCGTAGTTTACCGTATTATTTTATATTGCTCTACATTTATTGTAATGTTTTCAAATAGTTTGAAATGAATGAAAAAGAAAAAGATAATTTTCGTTTTGTTTTAAACATTTACTTCCTGAGGTCATTATTTGCGGCATGTTTTCCCCTTACAGTTTGCTTTTGCGTATGTTTTACGTGTTTGGTAAGGGGGGTCTTTAAGTGGGTTGTTATTAGTTTAAATGTATTTAAAGTATGTGGAAGGGGTATAATTAAGTATATCACATAAAATGTGTTTTATTTGGTCTCTCTTCAACGCAGATTTTCTGAAATAATTTCATTTGACATGACCAAGTGCTCGGCAGATGAGCCGGAAAAAACGCTTCATCAGACCATCAACATCGTACATTAATAAAGATTCCATCGAAATACAAACACGGCAGTGTATATTTTTTCGAGTTTTTTTTTTCAATTAAACAAGTGACAGGAAGAAGTGCACAAACCTGCTCTGTGTAACACAACTCGAGGCTGCTTGCGAACATCGCCCAGCAGTCGAAGATGCTGCTCGTTCTCTTCTTTCATTCCACAAAGATCCTCCGCGTACTTTGCTGTTGTTCTTGCGGACATTTTCCACACAATGCCGTTGTTCCTACTGGATATCTGCTTAACGGTTATCTGTTGATTACAAACAAGCGACGAGTCTCTCTTTTTGGTTAGCGCCGAGCGAGCTAAAAGCTAAACTAAGCTAACTAGGCCGAGAAGCTTCAACGTGCACAGAGACGATTTTATCCGGACACAAAGATTGAAATGAAGTTCTGATCCAGTAAAGTCCGCGCGCTGTGTCGAGAAGTCAGTCCGTTCAGTCAATGTGCGGGGAAGCTCGTGGCGTTCGCGAGCAAAGAAGGAAACGTGAACCCAAGTGCTGAGCCGTGCGGCGGAAGTTGCTTGCAATAAGGGAGGAGCGGGTCGAGAATGTCGCCCCCCTCATCCAACTTTATCATCCATTATCCGAATCGTTTTATCCTCACGAGGGTCGCGGGCTTGCTGGGGGCTATATCAGCCGTTTTCGGGCAGCAGGCGGGCTACATACTGAACTGGTTGCCAGCCACTCATCGGGCACACAAGAACACAACCATTCGCACTTACAGGGGTCACACACTTTTCTGCAAAAGAGAGCTGCTACTTAAGGGCTCATAAATGGAAAGGGCTGCTGGTTTCATACACCCTTCGCAAATAAATTCGCCAAAATTTGTTTATACTTAAATACATTTATGTATGTTAAGACACAGATCATGGTCTTGCACAGTAATTTTCAACAATGACCTAATATGGTCGGAAACAGTTGAACATCAACATGCAACACTATTACTATAAATATTTGCAAATATTGACATTTTTAAATCACTTCCCAGGGAGTTGATTTCAAGACAGGCCCCATAGGTAGCACCCTGATATAGTGTTCAATTAACCAACCGCGCATGTCTTTGGAAAGTTGGAGGAAACCCGTTTTTATATTTTGTATTCTTATTCCACATTTTATACCTGCATTCCAGCATGGGTGATTAATTGTGCTTTTCAGGTAACCCTGATTGAAAGCATTTGTTTCTTTGTTTTTTTAAGATTTTTGATTTGTAATAGGCAGAGACAGAAAAAAAAATCAACATCGCAACAAAAAAAATGGTTCTTCTGTCACGGATCAAATTGGCTTACCGTGGTATTTTATTCCAAAATTAACAAATTTATACACATAAGTTTTGTTTTTTTTTTTTTTACATCCTCAACTTCGACTCCCACCAGAACACTTGTGTATCTGAAGCTGCTGTTTACTTGAGAATCTTTTGGAACAAATTGTGCAGGGAAAAGGTTTCTCTCCCGTGTGTGTTCTTCTGTGCGTTTTCAAATTACTGCTTTGAGAGAATCTTTGGCCACAAACGGAGCAGGCAAAAGGTTTTTCTCCGCTGTGTGTAGTTGCGTGTCTTGTTAAATGTCCCTTGACATTGAATCTTTTACCACAAATTGAGCAGGCAAAAGGTTTTTCTCCAGTGTGTGTTTTCATGTGCTTTCGTAAAGTTGTGCGTGTCGAAAAACTTTTGCCACAATCTGAGCAGGAAAAAGGCTTCTCTCCGGTGTGTGTTCTTGTGTGACTTATTAAAACTGTCTTCACAGAGAATCTTTTACCACAAACTGAGCATACGAAAGGCTTTTCTCCACTGTGTGTTCTTGTGTGACTTTTTAAAAGTTTCTTTGAAGAAAATGTTTTACCACAAATTGAGCAGATGAAAGGTTTTTCCCCACTGTGTATCTTCACGTGAGTATTCAAATACGACTTTGATCGAAATTTTTTTCCACACTGAGAACATTCAAAGAGTTCATGTTTGTCGTCTTCATCGTCGTCATTGTCTTCTTCTTCTTCTACATAACAATAGTCTTCATCTTTGTCATCATCCCCACCACCAACACCATCATCATCATCGTCAGTGTCAGGAGAGTCTGACATTGTGTCATCATGATGCTCTTGGGATGGTCCACCATGGTCTGCATCACCTTCTGTTGTCATGTGTTGATTTGAGCTGCTGCTTGCCCCTCTGTTCTCCTCACTCTCACCATTGTCTTTATCTTCATTCTTTAAAAAGACGAAGGTCAATAATGACTTGTCAATATCCTCCTCCTCATCCTCCACTTTTTTAATGTGAATGGGCTTTTCCTCCTCTGTCATGTAAGGCAGTTCATCCTCCTCCTCCTTTTTAATTTGAAGGAAATCTGTCTCCTGCTCCCAACGACCAAGATATTTTTCACTGACATCTGCACCTGCAAAGACAAACACTTTGGTTCCATCAAATTTCATGCTGTGCCTTTGATATTGTATATTACTGTTTCTGGACTGGTACCTTGACTAACGAGATTGATTTGTTCCATGACTGAATTCAAACGATTTGAAAAAGAACCCAAATTCCCCCAATGAAATGAATTGACATGCTAGAAATGTGTTCCAATGTTACGTGCTACTGGCAAATAAAATAAAAATTCAACGTGTTGTAAAATACACATGTTAAAAATGAACAGGTTTCATGATGTATACAACAAATCACACAGCACCATCTGAGGGCAGCATTTATGAACACACACTTATACACACAATTCATACACAATGTTTTTAAGGAACAGTGTTGACATATGTGTCCATTAACAATGAAAAGTAGTTAGTTACTAAACAAACGAACCTGCTGTGTGTCGCACAACAGGAAGCTCCTTGCCAACAGCGTCCAGCCGTTGATGTTGTTGCTCGTTCTCCTCTTTTATTTCACATAGTTCCTCCAGGTACTCGGCTGTCATTCTTGCAAACATTTTTCTTTCCGCACGATAATCGGTGCACGTTGCTATCTCCTGCTAACAGATGTGTCTCCGTGTTAGCGGCTAGCGAGTTAAGAAGCTTCAACGCGCACCAAGTTTATCCTCGTACGACGATTTAATAAATAATGTTCTAGTCCCGTTAATCTAAGGACAGGCGTACTAGGTTGAGTATTCAATCCATTCAGTACTAATTAGGAAATAATTATTGAGTGGTCTCGCGAAAGGGCGAGCGTATTTTGTAACAGAACCCTACGTCACTTCCGTTATGCCGCGGCATCAACATCCTGGTCACCGCCACTTCCAGCTCCTTCCCACGGGTAGGCGCTATTGAGCTATGCACTCTAAAACGAGTAGAAATTCAAACACACACGCGCACACGCACACAACAACAACAACAACAACAAAAAACATGCATGGCAGGTTAATGGACTCTCTAAATTGTCCCTCGGTTTTGATTGTGAGTACGAATTGTTGTTCCTCTATGTGTGCCCTGCGATTGGCTGGCAACCAATTCAGGGCGTACCCCGCCTGCTGCCCGAATACAGCTGGGATAGGGTCCAGCATGCCCGCGACCCTCGAGCAGATAAACCGAATTGGATAATAGCGAAAAAGTTGGGCGGGGGGGCCCGGAGTGGAAAAAACTCCCAGCACTTCGAAACGGTTGTCTCTCGCTCACGCCTGTTTGGGCTTGTTGTGTGAAAAAGGTGGGGCCATGCCAAACCTGACCGCCCCCCCCAGTTAATCTCAATTGTTTTCTACACACGCCGTAGTAGCGTAGACTAGTGCAAGAATGTGTGCAAAAGTGTGCGGGGTGGATTAAATGAGGACAGAGTTCAGCACCTTTTACCGTCTTAACGCTGCCTTGACAAGAAACAAGAAAGACTGCGAGGAACAGACGCGTCCGTCTTAAGCCGCACCAGCATCTATTTACACCGCGCTTCCTTACCACCACAAGAGTACTGGACGTCTTTCTACAAGAAGGAATATCTGCTTCTTTTTGAGGGGAAAGAAAAAAAATCATTTTTGTGGGGCTGTTTTTGCTTCGTCGCTTCTGACAGGAAGTAACGACGCCACACATCACTCCTTGCGTGCGACGATTAAACGTAAATAAATCTTATTTCCCCCCCCCCACTATTAATTTGTTATTTAACCCTACTTTTGATGTACAGGCGTGTCGAATCGCAGCTAAGTCATTAATTTATAATTGTCTGTTCACATGCTTGGGTTAATGCGCATTCCAAGTTTAGAAAGCAAAACAGGTGGCAATTCTGTTTTTTTTTTTTCCGAATGTGCAGGGCGTGTTCAGGTGCAGGTAAGTGATTAATTTAATGTTGACTCTACAAATCCTTGCATCACTGCGCTGTCCTTGTGTATTTTTGCTTGTGGATCAACGTGAAAATAACTCGAGCTAACTACAATATTTAACTACAGCAGTGATTTCCACCCAGCGAACCATAGGGATCCATTTTAACTAAAATGGTTTAAAAAACAACAAATATAATCTATATAATATAAATTGTGTTCATCTGCCTTTGCTGGTGAGTGGTGACATTTAGTGGCAGGCTGAAAAATGTGTTGCCATTCATAAAACAATAGATTAGTGTTACACTCAGCAGGCCCAGATTTCACACTAATCTATAAATGTAGCACATTTTGTGACATTTTTGTTTGTAAAAAATATGTGCTTTGGCTCAATGAGGGTTGGGAAACACTCAACAGCCACGATTAGCCTTTGGCCTAGGTGGCTTTGCTTTTGATGAAACAGTGCTATTTTTCACCACTTTTTGCAACTCTTGGCAAAATGAATGTGAATATGAATTGAGGAGCTGCAGGGTAGTGAATAGTACCACAGCATATCATACCAACTAACCCCTTGTTACTCCATAGATGTACCCTCAAGAGCTGTGATTCTCATCTGGTGGGTCTAGATTTCAAAGTGAGTTGCAGACCCATTTTTGGGTGGGCCACAGACAGCACGTAACTGAATGACCTGTATTTGTACTTTCCGAGCATAGTTTTTCAGAACACCACAGAGGCGTCCCAAGTTCCCACGTTTAAAAATCAAAAGTTACAGCACATGTATTTTCCGAGGCTAGTTGGAAGCAAAGCAAAAAAAAAAGAAAAGGTTTATTGTTCTTAACAGGAGTCGAGAACAACGGCTCAAGTGTCCGAGGCGATGATGTCAAACTGTGTCATTGAAAGTGTTTTAGATGGATAGTAAGTGCTTTTATCTCCTGCTGATTTTATGACATTGTTGCTTCCATCTTTTGTTCACATTGTGGAACACGGCCAATATTTCTGAAGCGGAATAAAATAATAGCCTTGCAAACGATACAAAATAGTAGGCCTATTTATTCTTGATGCAGGATAGAATGCGTTCAAAATTTGTTAACGATAGCCTCTAACCGTTTATATACAGTATAATTGCAATGCACAGTGTGGTAGCCGAAATGTCGTATAATGTGTAGTTATTTTCTTGAGTTGAGTCAGTTGATGTTATGTTATTTGCTTTATTTATACAGTCATGACCTACTATGACTTGCATCAATACGTATATTGACTCTGTTTACATCATATATGAGCGTGTCTGCCTCACAATGAAGAAATCCAGATCAGAATAGCAGTCAGAGCATATCTAAGTGGCCTTTTCTCCATCTGCTCCAAGGCAAGGCGTGCCCGCTTTATTTATTTAGCGCATTTCACACACAGAGTACTTCAATGTGCTTCACAAAATTAAAAGTACATTTAAAAGCATTTGCAGACGCGAGTTAAAGAAATTTAAAGGCAAAGTCAAAATATCAAAAAGTATGTTTCTAAAATCCCCAAAATAGTATGTAATGCCACATTCCAGGTTTGAAGCCCATCCCCAAAACGTGCATTTTAGGTTAACTGAAGACTCCAAACGTTTCCCAGCCATCTCTGTCCATCCATTGTAGGCCAATAAATGTGAATTGAATACACTATCAAAGTGAAGCGGAGTGAAAGGATTCAGAGGGGATGAGTAATTTGCAACCGATTTGATTTGAAATTGACTCGAGTTTCCAAAAACTGAAACTTCAAACCGATAACAATTTCTGTCATCGTCACACTCCATTCATGCTATCACTGCTACAATGCTAACGCTATCATAGTATTACTCGCTCTGCGTTCCCTCTGACGATCACAACTGTACACTTTCTTACTCGCGTGGCATTATGAACGGCCATGTTTGAGAATCACGCTCGTGCATGTTGGTGAAGGGCGAGGCGCTCGATCACAGACTAATTAGTGTCGTGAGACCAGTATGTTCAAATCGTAATAGCACTTTAACACTGGAACATAACCTGTCAGCGTTCTCATACATATCTTTGATGCATATCATCAACAGGCACGTGGTTCCGCTCATGCCGGGGGACATTTTGAGAGCAGATTATGAAAGACGTGATTGCGCATGCGTGCGCGAATGTGTGTGCGTGTGTGTGTTCTCGAGGGAGCTGGCTTTGGCCTCATGCCGAAAAAATGTGAACTCTCTTATCAGAACTACATTCTCTGACATGCTGCAGCTCATCAGCTCTTGGCACAGGCGCCAACAAACATCCCACCCAGCGGGCTGTCTTCATCAGTCACGAAACAATCGCGAGACACCACGTTGCCGATTGGTCAATAAGAAATGAGCCTGGGCTTGCGCACTCCAAAATCTACACAATACAGGAAACCAGGGTTGCAAAAGCAGTGTTGCAAACACGCCTCTTAACGTGTCCTCCAAGCCTTGGCTCGGTGTGTGTGAATCTCTTGTGTTGGTTTTGCGGGAGAGCCGAAGTCGACACCCCTGCTGAATGCTTTTCATGGCTCCGCATTAACATCACTATGGCCGTGACAGAATTACTGCCGCGCGACAGCCCTTTCTTTCTTTTTTCGTTTTCCCTTCTACTATCTCCTTTGTTTGCACGTTTTGCTGTCGATAATTTTTCAGCTTCTGTGTGACAAGATTTTCATGCCTGTACAACTTTTGTGTCTTTCACCCCCTTCCCAGTCTGTCTCCGTGGTGCCGTGGTCTCCATCTCACCATGGACCTCCTGCTGAGCGGCACCGCTGAAGGGGCCCTTCAGTTAGTACGGACGTCACCGATTCACAGATGACGCTAGTTGCCCGTACTCTTGGACGACTGAAACAGTCCATCTTAAATTGCCCTCACACAAAGAAGCCATGCGTCCCTTGCTCTGTATCAGCGTGTTTTGGTTCCTCCCTCTTGCCTCGATGCTGGATGATGACGCACCCTTGGATTGCATCCCCCGCAGATATGTCGCCTATAACAGTGAGTGTCGTTTTGCTTACGTTGGTGACATCACAAAAAAAATAAAAAATAAAAATCCAACACCCTCCTGGAGTTAATCATGTACGAGATTCCAAACAGGGATTTCAAATCCAACTTTTGCACGCATATTTTTTTCATAACATTGTGGTTCAGCTCCAGATTGGCTCTCGGGAGGTTCCACAAAATTAAATAACATATGAAGCATATTTGAGTTTTTCCCCCCGCGTGTTCCCTTTTGCCTCAGGCAATGACACCCGCCTCTTTCGCGAGGAGGGGGTGTCCAACTACACCATCATGCTGCTGCAAGAGGACACGAAGCTGCTGTTGCTGGGTGCCAGGGAGGCGCTGTTCGCCCTTGACCTTGAGGACATTTCAAAGAAACAGGCCTCTGTAAGGCCTCCTCCGCCTTGCAACCTCACTATTATACAGTTTGAAAATCGACCACATACATCCTCAATGATTTATGAGTTTATGGCTCAGGGCCATAGCAGTAAAGCCTTGGGTGGGAGTAGTAGTAGTCTCACAGTAGTGTGAGATTAAGACTTGATAAGGTTCTCGCTTCAGGTATTCATTCACTCACACTCAAGGTTCGCAACTCCAGATCTGGACAGGCCATGACATACGGGTGATCTGTTTTAAAAAAGAAGTGACATGATTAATATCTCCCACTTTTCTCAGGTGAAATGGGAGGCGACGCAACAGCAAGAGTATGACTGTAAAAACAAAGGAAAAGATCTTGTAGTGAGTTGAAATACTTTTTTTTTTGGTCATTAGAAATCCTTAAAATATCGAGCCTACCTACTTGTTGCTTTTTTTTTTTTTTAACAGAGCGAGTGCAAGAACTATATCAAGATACTGCACAAGACGGAGGATAACCGGATGTACGTGTGTGGAACCAATGCTTTTGATCCAGAGTGTGATTACATGGTGAGACTAATTCATGTTCTGGTCTGAATGAACACAAGTCTGAAATCAAATCATCTGATTATCTCCGTAGTCCTACGCAAATGGGAAACTGACTCTGGCGAAGACGGGTGAAGACGGCAAAGGGAAATGTCCATTTGATCCTTACCAAAGACATGCCTCCATCATGGTTGGTAAGTGGAAATTGCACCTGAGCGAAAAGTCCATTTTTCTTGATAAAAGCGCATTAGTGTGCATTAGCAATGATTAAAATCGTAATTCCAGATGAGTCTATCATGTCATGGTGCAGATCCTTTCCACTAAGTAAAACTGCTTCTCGCCTCAGTGGCGGCATCTAAGCTGTATTTGCTGTCACGAAAAGCAGATGGGGAGCAGTCACGAGCCACACATGCAACAGCGAGCAAGAAGGGACAGAAGAAGCCGATGCTAATCGCTAAGCTTATATTTGGGTCACCAAACACCAGAAAAAGCAGTTCGTTGAGGTGTACAGCGCGCGTTTCACAGAGGTCTGGCTGGAACCTCATTCAAGTGGAGTGCAACCAGCAATGGACGGCAGATTAGCAGGTCAATTATTGTCTGGAGAGAAAATAACGGAACAGCTACAGAGTAGAGCGCACACACACCCCAAAAACGAAAATGAATCAGTTATGTCGGCCACGACGAGGCGCTTATGAGGTCCAAAGTTTATAAGACTATCATAAATCTTTCTGTTATTTGTTTCTCACTACTTTGTCCATTTGAGTGCTGTTTTTTCAATTATACACAATGATATGTTTTTTTAAACCTATTTTAACTTTGCTATGGTTTGATATATATATATCTGATACATTTCTTCTAGTATTGTACATAGAAGAAAAATGCAAGGGGGCGAGGGGTGATTGGAAATTGAAATGGTAATATTTGTCAGAAAAATCTTTTCCTAACATCGTTCAGTCCTCATGTTCATGACTAAAATGTATCTGACATGCAACAGCGAGCAAGAAGGGACAGAAGAAGCCGATGCTAATCGCTAAGCTTATATTTGGGTCACCAAACACCAGAAAAAGCGGTTCGTTGAGGTGTACAGCGCGCGTTTCACAGAGGTCTGGCTGGAACCTCATTCAAGTGGAGTGCAACCAGCAATGGACGGCAGATTAGCAGGTCAATTATTGTCTGGAGAGAAAATAACGGAACAGCTACAGAGTAGAGCGCACACACACCTCAAAAACGAAAATGAATCGGTTATGTTGGCCACGACAAGGCGCTTATGAGGTCCAAAGTTTATAAGACTATAATAAATCTTTATGATCTGAGGCATGTCATTGGTTTCTCACTACTTTGTACGCTTGAGTGCTGATTTTTCAATTATACACAGTGAGACGTTTTTTTAAACCTATTTTAGTTTTGCGAAGGTACAATATATATATTTGATACATTTCTTCTAGTATTGTACATAGAAGAAAAATGCAAGGGGGCGGGGGGTGATTGGAAATTGAAATGGCAATATTTTTCAGAAAAATCTTTTCCTAACATCGTTCAGTCCTCATGTTCATGACTAAAATGTATCTGGTTTCTTTTTTGGCAGACGATAACTTGTACTCGGCTACGTCAATGAACTTCCTGGGCTCGGAATTGGTCTTAATGCGCAGTTCTCCTCCCATTCGCACTGAGATTAAAACATCCTGGCTCAATGGTGACATTTTGACCTTTTGGATGACTTTTTTTTTTTTTTTGGAAAGGGATCAGCTGCTCAAAACTAATATTTATTTCTCTCCACTCCATGCCAGAGCCCAACTTTATCTCCCTGGCTCAGTTGCCAAAAAGCGACTGGGGCGACGATGACAAGGTCTACTTGTTTTTCAGCGAGACGGCAGTCGAGTACGACTGCTACAAGAAACCGGTGGTGGTTTCCCGTGTAGCCCGTGTTTGCAAGGTGAAATGAGAAAATTACTTCCTTGCTCTTGTTTCCTCATAGCGCTTTTATATCTTTTTCCACCGCTGCTTTGTAGCGCAACCTGGTTTCTTCACGTTTCCTTAGCTTGGTTTCTTACCCTGTTTCAAATTCTGAGAATGGTTGGTTTTGAAACGAGCTTCGTGGTTTGTTACAAAACAAATCCTTAGCTTAATGGCATCATCGGCCAAGTTGTTTTTGAATGTTTTTTTTTTTTTTAAATAAGAAAAAAAACCCAACAACAACATTGCCCCCCTTGGACTGTTTCACACAATTATATTTTACGCTCACTTTCAAGCACGATCGAAGGGATATTAGCAGCAAGTTAACGAGATAACTGGCACAGACATGCTTGAGGACTTTAGTGATAAATGACGAGTTCTTCTCCACTCCATGCCAGAGCCCAACTTTATCTCCCTGGCTCAGTTGCCAAAAAGCGACTGGGGCGACGATGACAAGGTCTACTTGTTTTTCAGCGAGACGGCAGTCGAGTACGACTGCTACAAGAAACCGGTGGTGGTTTCCCGTGTAGCCCGTGTTTGCAAGGTGAAATAAGAAAATGACTTCCTCGGGCTTGTTTCCTCACAGCGCTTTCATATCTTTTTCCCCCGCTGCTTTGTAGCGCAACCTGGTTTCTTCACATTTCCGTGACTTCAAGGTTCCTTACCCTGTTTCAAATTCTGAGAATGGTTGGTTTTGAAACGAGCTTCGTGGTTTGTTACATAACGAATCCTTAGCTTAATGGCATCATCGGCCAAGTTGTTTTTGAATGTTTTTTTTTTTTTTAAATAAGAAAAAAAACCCAACAACAACATTGCCCCCCTTGGACTGTTTCACACAATTATATTTTACGCTCACTTTCAAGCACGATCGAAGGGATATTAGCAGCAAGTTAACGAGATAACTGGCACAGACATGCTTGAGGACTTTAGTGATAAATGACGAGTTCTTGATGGCAAGTACATTTTGCCGCTTTCATGGAGATGAAGGTAGCTGCAGTAAAATGGGTGTGCCACCTGACAGTTTCTGCAGTAAAACCTTTTCGAAGAGTATTTCATAGTCGTGATTTGGTGTTGTCGAATTGGGTAATACAACATTGAATGAAGCTTCATTTTTGTCCAAATGAAGCTTCTCTTCAGTTGTTCAAAACGAATGTCAAAAATGACAATCAAGAAAGCGTTTTGAAATCTGAACAAATTGGAGGGTTTCCAGAATCCCAGAATGGCGAGCATGTCGCCAGTCACCCAAATTTTGTGAGCACTTTTTTTTTCTTTACATCAATGACTTTTCTGTGCAATTTTTTAAAGAGTATGGAGCTGGTTTATCGACTGAAATAATATGCTGCTCCAAGGTGAAAGGAAGCGCAAGAATGAAGTGCCGATGTAGTGCTGTCGGAGTATGGAAAGATTGTCATCCTAGCGGTCTTTGTTTTTCCCAGGGAGACACGGGAGGTCGGCGGACCTTGCAGAGAAAGTGGACATCCTTCCTGAAAGCCAGGCTGGAATGTCCTGTCCTAGGCTCGCAGCTGCCCAACATCATCCAGAATACGTACCGCTGGTGTGACCCCCAGAAGCACTGGTCCGATTGCTTATTCTACGCCATCTTCACCCCGCAGTCGTACGTTTGCTAAAAATCTTAGATGGAAAGTCTACATTCATTGGAAAGCGCCCAGTTTGCTCACCTTTTGTGTATTTTTTTGCTCCAGCGACACGTCCGACCTGTCTGCGGTGTGCGCGTACAGCGTATTTGACATCAACCGAGTGTTTGCGGAGGGGCAGTTCAAGACGCTGGTCCCTGTCGAAACCTCCTTTATTTGGGTGGCGTATAGTGGGGAGGTCCCCGACCCTCGACCCGGATCTGTGAGTGCCCCCAAATCTGTTTATGGAGGTTAGTCCTTCAAAAGACAGTTGGATCAGTTTTTTGTTTTTTTTATCCCCTCAGTGTCAAACTCGATCCCTGGACCTCCCAGACCAAACCCTTCACTTCATCAGAGATAGGCCCCTCATGGAGGACATTATTCAGCCAATAGGCGAGAAACCTCTGCTGGAGAGACGGGGAGCCGCCTTTACGTGCATCGTTGTGCACCAAGTGGAGGCAGCAGATGGCCAGAAGTTCCATGTGATGTTCATAGGCACAGGTGTGTGCCTACAGTTGCGTGTCGTCACTCACTTCATTTGGCTTTGTACAAGAACAAAACTGATGAGAATAAAGTTGCATTTATGTGGGGTGGGGGGGATGACAGTGAGGCTAAAATCATAATCGTAATGACGCCAGCAGCCTGTCTTTCTCTCAAAACCTGTCAAGTGTTGAATTAGTCTGAATTTTTTTTTAACTTAATTGAACTAACACCAGAGATTAAGAAATTGCCTTTTGAAGTCTTTCGCTGTTTGTGAAACGTATTGTAACATCAACATAGTTCCTGTAATGAGTTTTTTTGTGATAGGAGTAAAAATTTTTGCGACAAGCGACCTTCAGGTACACTCAAGTAAAGTGGAAAAAAACAAAACATACTCTTAAATCTCAACATAAATGTACATTCTCAAAAACATAATTTAGCGAATAACTCTTGTTTTTTTTCTTGTTGTGTTGTTTTGTATTGTGCAAACCCAATTCCTTCACCTGTTTCCAGAGGATGGCACTCTTCTGAAAGCAGTAAACTACGTCGGTGAGATGTTCATCATCGAGCAGATTCAGCTCTTCCAGTCCCCCGAGGCCATTAAGGTCCTGAGGTTTTCCGACGTCACGGTAATATACGGCCGGGTCATTTGCTGTTTATTACGTACGACGCTCTGAGTGCATTGATGGATCAACATTTACAGGGACAGCTATACGCAGGATCCGACTACGGAGTTGTACAGGTGCCTCTTGCCACCTGTGGGAGATCCTTGTCCTGTTTGGACTGTATTCTGGCAAGAGATCCCTACTGTGGCTGGGACGCGACTGTTTTCGGGCAAGAGATCCCTACTGTGGCTGGGACGCGGATGCTGGGAGTTGCGTAGCCATTTCCAGTACACAGAGGTGGGGACATTTTTTTTTTTTTTCATGTAAACAGCATCATGACTGTTGGCCGCATCCCAAACAAAGTGAAATCATTGTGATCGGCTTTTAGGCAACTAATCCAGAGCGTGAGGGACGGAAACGCTTCCCTCTGCCCGCCAGCGGGTGAGTTGGTGCACTACGACACTTTTCAGGAGACAAAAAAAATAATAATAATCGTCAAAAGAGAGCAAGCCATTTTCAGAACTTTAGAATGGTCAATAAGTGGTTGAAATAAAACCCACTGACTGACCAATAGCATAGATTTGTGACGTTGTACTTTCTCCAAGTGGAGTTTTTTTTGGGGGGGGGGCATTCCAAGACACCACTGCCACAGAGTCCATCAATGGTGGAAGAATAAATTCATGAGCGTCTTCCAGGAGAGACTCAAGCACAAATGACAAGACAATGATTTATATCCATCCATCCATTTTCCAATCCGCTTTATCCTCACAAGGGTCGCGGGGGGTGCTGGAGCCTATTCCAGCTGTCTTCGGGCAGTAGGCGGGGGACACCCTGAACCGGTTGCCAGCCGATCGCAAGGCACACGGCGACGAACAACCATCCTCGCTCACACTCACAACTGGGGACAAATTAGAGAGTTCCATCAACCTGCCATGCATGTTTTTGGAATGTGGGAGGAAACCGGAGTACCCGGAGAAAACCCACGCATTTATATACATACACACAATTATTATTTAGGATGAACCCTTTCGTCCAATTGGTAAAGCCACTCTTTGGATCTTTATCTGCTTAAAAACTTGTGGGGCGGCATTACAAATGCTGCTTCTGAGGAAAAACCAAGAAATGCGAAGCAATTGTGGAATGTTGTGGATTGGAATGCCTGTTCACAGGGGCAACAAGAGTTTACATTTTTACGAAGTCACTATTAAAGTATATCAAAAATAATGTTTAAAATATAGATTTTTTTCTTAACCTTTTCATGTACTGTGGTTACTTTTTTTTTTTCCAGACCCCATACATGTTGTGAACCAGTGGTTCATGCCCGGCGGGAGCGTGAAGCTTGCCTGCCCGTCATCGTCAAACCTAGCAACGACCAAATGGGAAGTCAACGGTCGCCTTGTGGCCTCTTCGCCTCGCCACGAGATCCTCCAAGACGAACTCCTCATCCTCAACGTCTCAGACTCTGATGCGGGCCGCTACCGCTGCCTGTCGATGGAGCGCTCCAAAGGTGACCAGTACACCGCCACCGTGGCGGAGTATCAGCTCAGTCTGAAAGGTGAACCGAGATTACCTCAGGCTCAGAGGAACGGCTCCTCTACGGTCGGACTGCAGGTTGTCATCGGGCTTCTGGTTGTTTCTCTCGTGGCCCTTTTGGCCTGGAATTTTTACAACGGACACCTACCTCTGCCCTGGAACTGCAACAAAAAGCAGAGTGGTAAATCTTATGAGTCAAATGGCCAGGAGGACCCAGGTCCACTGTGAAGCCACCAAGATGCACTGAGACCCGGCCGGATAAGTCGCCGCTCGCCGGAAGTGAGCACAGAAAGCGAAACGGTATCCACGCAGAGGTCTGTTTCAGTTTCCTGTTTGCAGTTTATTGACACCGAGTTTGACATTTTAAGACAATTGCGTACGCAGTGGGGGCGGGGGGGTGTGGATCAGTATGAATGTGACTTTTGAAGAGCCAAAACGATCCAATATGTTGGGCGGTTTCAACAAAGAAACGGTCAAAGCTGGATCAGCTTCTTTCCTTCTTTGTTTCATGCAGTGTTGTTGGAAAATTGCTTGCTGCTTGAAATTAAAGCCCGTGTCGGTGTCATGCAAAGACTTGGATTGGTTGACATCAAAGGGGCCATTGTGTGGAAAACACTTTTTCACTCATTCACTCCCAAAGACGTTTTTAAACGTCTTTTCAGACTTGGTCCAGAATTGGCTGGTACTGAATGAGTTAATTGTTGTACAAATCGAAATTCCATTGGAGTTGGGATGTAGTGTTAAAGAAATTAAAAAAAAAAAAAATACAACCTATTTTATATGATACTTGGATTAACCGATATGTAAGATGCCGATGTCATGAAATGTCCGACTGGATTGCAATGTCCGTCTTGTATTTGTTCAAGGCACCATACACACGCAGTCTAATTTGGCAGCTGGGTGATTAAGTGCACAAGAGAAAATCCGATTGATGCTGTCTTAACGTGTGCTCGGATGGATTTCTCACTCGCACTTAAGTCTTGAGGCTTTAAGCACAAATAGCCTAAAGCCACGGCATGTTTCCTTGAAAACGGAGGCATTTGCATTATTCACACGGTGTATTTTGTTTTGTTACAGGGGAACGTTTTCATTTTTTTTCCTGAAATGGTTTTTGTAGTTCACCTGTGTCCAGGTTTTACCTCGACTCACCAAGAATGTGGAAAAACAGATGTGGCTGTTATGTGTACTTCTCAAATCTTGGCTGTCTCTAGTTGGTCACTCATCCCAAATGATGCCCACCTGATGTTGTCATTTTGTCAATGTTTTTATTTGTTCATGCCGTTCCTGGTTGCCCGATTGTTGTTGTTTTTAAAGTAGTATTTTCTTTCACAAGATATCCTAAACCCACACACTAAACAGTGTGTTAACACAACAATGACCTGTCTTCTCTTCTTCTTTTTTTTTTTATCTTTTGAGCATGTGTCTGTGTTAAAGTAAAGCAAATGTGTAATTTTTTGGGGGGTGGGGTTAACTTGTATGGGGAAAAAAAGAGAGTGGACCGAGTAGCAAAATTAATTCGGAGCCAGGAGTTGCCGACCTCTAATAAGAAGACGTCCAAGGTTTCAAAATCTTGAAATCCTTGAACAGAGCTCAGAATCTGGTCTGTTTGTGCAACCATCTGGCTTGGCTGGTTGGGTTGAAATGGAGGAGTGAGAGAAACGGGACGGAGGATAGCTGGAGAAAGGAAATGGGATAGAGGGGTTCAGTAACTGCAGGAGGGAAACGAGAACAATGGTGACAACAGGCGTATAAGCAGCAGCAGTAGTGGTCCCATTGTGACATCACGCTATCATAATGGGGACTATTACTACTGTTTATAAGTTCTAGGAGCACAGTGTTGCGCAACAATCACTCTGCTGCCTGTCAATGTAAGAGCTTTGTTAGGAGGATGGTCTTTGCTAATTGTTTTCAACTTTACACAAGTGTCAAAGCACACGATATTCTTCATGCTAATTTAACATTCCCACAAACTCATCCAAGCATATATTTTTAGATTTTATGCTGTCAACTGGGCTTTGGTCTTGTCAAGGATCTCTAGGGGGGGAAAAAAAATTTAATTCGCCATCCAACTTGGGCAACGACTAACAGGGAACAAGGTGGTCGCCATGTGGCCAGTTTGCTTCCTCTAGCCCTCCAAGATGGGACTCCTCATCCTTGACACTTGATACTGTGACGTCGGCTGTTTGTTTGTAAAGCGCGAGCACACCACCACTGTCGCAGAGTACCACATCAGCCTGAAAGGCGGTGCGAACTTACCTCAAGGGGAAGGGGAAAGGGAAACGGAAGGCCTCTCTGCGGTCAGATTGCAGGCTGTCATCGGGCTCTTGCAGTGCTTTTTGTCCTGGAATTTTAACAACGGGCCGTCATTCTCAGCGAACTGCAGCAACAGGATGAGAGGAAAATCCTTCGAGGGAAATGGCTAGGAGGACCCAGATAAACTGGAAGCCATCAAGATGCACTGTGGCTTGGATAAACGACTGCTGGATGAAAGCGAGCACGGCAAAAGTAACAACATCCACACACAGGTCGCTTCAGGAAGAGAATCCGATGTTAATTTTGTTAGATTAACTTGTCGGGCGATTTCAGCAAAAATACATTTGTATGCTAATCCGTGTTAGTTTCCTGCATTGTTCTTTATTGGGAAACTATTAGCCTACGGGACACTTTGGGAAAATCGGCAGATCATGCATTGTGGGGACTGATCTGCACCACTTTAATACCACCACAATCTCGTCACAATTATCAATAAAATACATTATTCAGAGATTCTGCCTATTAAATGTTTAAATGTGCACAGACTGCTCCAGGTGTTTTGCGAGATGAAGTTAGGAGTAAGATTTGATCTACCCAAGCAGAAGAGGGAAAAAAAAAATCATGTTCATTTGGTGCATCCAAAACAGAAAAAGAAACAAATGGGATGGTAAAAAAGGAAAACATCTTTAATGGATGATTTTTTTTTTTTTAACACTTTTTCAGATTTGTGGACCCCAAATCACCAGGAAACAAGTTGGGCTTGATAATATTAAAATGATGAGGATGTTACATGAGGTTCATCTCCTGTAGCGGTACCTCTTGAAATGGAACCACAGCTGAAAGATCCCATTAGAAAACTGACAGCGGAAGCCGTGTCGGTGTGAATACTCCCACTCCCTGTTCACAATCTTAAAGGCGATGTCCTCGTATGGCGGCCCGGCGTGGAACCTTAGGATCCCAAAGTCCTTGTTGTCAGGACTGGGCTCAAGGAAGTACTGAGGGGTGGAGCGCTTCTCGATCAGGTCCGGGTAGAAAATATTAAACTTATACCCCTGGACGATCTTCGGCGGGGGGTTGTCAAAGTCGTAATGGGTCTGGTTGTATTTGTTCCACTCAAAACCGGTATGGACCCTGTTGAAGAAGCGGGGTTTTCTGGGTCGGTATTTGTCTGCCCACAGGTACATCTTGCCTGTGACGGGAATCTCCACGCTGAACTGGGACTCGTCGTTGCCCATTCCTTCTTTGGCTCGACGCACAAAGGCGTCCTCGGCACTCTCGCTGGCGTCACCTGATGGAAAGATCGACGTGATCAACAATATTGCGGTATGCCACACTAAAATTTACTTTGGCCAGCGGTGCCTTGAGATACAAGTTCCATTTGTCCCATGACTGCGGTCGTACCTCAAAACGCTCGAATTTCAAATCGTCAACTCTTCTTAGCTCATCAGTTCAGCAGTAATATGCCTCATTCTTGCACAGATGGCAAAGACTTTATGACTCTTAGTAATATTACATTATCTGTGGGCACATTTGCTGCATTGTGTTCAATCAGCTGGTTAAAGGGTTATAGCACTGGAACATAGATGTTGTTTAGGATTAACATTAAGCAAGCAGATTGGTAAATTACGTGTTTGCTGAGGTTGTTTTAAATAGGAAACGTGAAACAGTTTGAAACTGGGAGTGGCTTTAAACAGCTTAAAAAACCTTTTCCTTTCAAGACGTATTCCTTAGGCTAAACTGTTGCTTGTTGCGACATGAGGTGAGTCGACGGATCAAGTTGATGCCAGGGTGTCAAAACAAACAATTGAACGATGACTTGGATCTTGAAAAGCACAATCTCAAATCCCCCACTGGACTTCATTTGCGCCGCTCTATTCTGACTCCGTTGCTTCAAGACTCCACGTAATCAAGCGCATTCTCGTCGTCTTAATCTCGTACCTGTGGCCTGCAGCTGTCTGCGTGCTAACTGCAGCCTGTGCGCATCCTCCTCGGGGGTGATGGTGTGCGTGTCCAGTGGCAGCTCGGAGGACGTGAGTAGCGTGGGACTGTAACGACCCGAATCATACTCCGCCTGGCTCTGCTGAATTAAATCCTCCTCTGTCAAAACCGCCTCCACCTCTTCGCCATCTTTTTTCTCGCCGCTCTCTCCTCCTTCCTTATTCCGGTCACTGCGTTCCGCCGTAGATGCGAATGGGCCGTCCTCTCCCGCAGGCCCTTTGTTGGTGTTTCGGGATGAGGGGGAAGACGACTGGCTGGGCTCTTCCGAGGTTGACTCTCCCGATCGACCTCCCGCTCTGTTGTCACTGTGAAGACACTCACCATGAACTTCACTTCATCGAGCCACGGCGGTTTGGTGTAATCTGACATGTGTTACGACAGTAACGAGCGACACAGTCTCGTATGATGAATGAAGATCTCATTAGTTGCACATTATTGCTGGAGTCCACTGATTGACTTACGTGTCGTCACTCTTTGGCTCCTCTTTAATGATGGGGAACAAAGGTTCGCTGTCTACGCCTTGTTCCTGCTTCAGTTTAAACAACTTCTGACGCAGCACATCCTGGTGTCGCTCTCTCAGCCTGTCACACAAACACATTTCAATGTACGCACTAATTGTCAACTGCTACGCATTAAAAAAAATGCTGGGTTGATTTCCTAAACCACTTGCTTGTAGCTCTGGATTTTGAGCAGATTGGGTTACTTTTATCTGTCTATGTGTTCATTTCATTTCAGCTGCACATAAAAAAAAAAAAAAACAAAACAAAACATGGAATGACCACATTCATACCTGGCTCTTGCCATATAGACTCGGACCTGCTGAAGCAGACTCTCCCAGTACCCGATGTCGAGGTTGGATCCCCCGGCCCGAATCTTGGTCTCTATGTTGAGATGGAGAGCCTGCAGCTGGCTGTATGTCTTTCCTTTGAACACGGTCTGGACGTCGGTGCTCACAGCTGTGTTGATGCCATCGCGGCGGTCACCTGAAGGTCATTAAAAAAAATAATAATAATGATAGTGAATTTCTCAAACTAACATATGTGCATTTGGAAGTGAAGAGTGGTGAAAAAGAGGAAGTAATCGACCTGGTCCCTTTCCAGAGGCCTCCAGTTTTCTCAGTTTGCTGATTTCATCCTCCGTGATTGTGGTCATGTCTCTCCAGAAATCCACATTCTTGCCTTGTTCCAACTCCATATAAACCTGAAAAGAGAGCAACACTCCAAAAAATAAATCCCCAGTTATGTCAATTTTGCCATTCACCTCCTTCTCAGAGAACAGCAATTGATAAAGAAGGAAAGAGAGACAGAGACAGAGAGCAAGAGTAAATGTAATAATGTAAACTACAATTCCCAAACAACTGTTGGAGCCTACCTTTGTCAGACTGGACAGTAATACTGAAATAATGAAATCTAAAATAAAGCCCAAAAGCTCATGTGTGACATTAATTGACACAGATAAAAACGAAGGACATTTTCACTGTCATTCTAGTTAGTTTAACAAAGATTTGAACCCAGACCCTCACTAGAAATTGTATATGTGCTAACCTCTACCCCGCTGTGCTGCCCTCAAGTGGAACCAGAGCACCAACCTTAATATCCTCCAGTAGGTCATCCATGTCTGTGACTGTCAGCCCATTGAGGAAGGTGTACGGTTCATGCATCTCAACAGCCAGATCGTCATCTTCGGCACTGATGTATTTGGCCAGCAGGTCGATTGGCTTCGCACGTCCATCGCGGATTCTAATCTTAGACCTGGACAAACGCGTTTGTAATTACAATTTTTGGGGTGCGAATAACACATTCTTGTTGGACTTTGATTTCAGCCGTGACAGCGACGTACCGCAGTTTGGCCTGATGCAGATGGAAGTTGTCCTCCTGTTCGGCCCAGGTTTTGAAATGCTCCGCTTCTTTCTCTCTCTGAAGCATCTCCAGCTCCGTCTCCCTCATTGCCTTCTCTCGCTCACGCTCCAAACGCAGCTGCTTGACCTACAAATAAATTCAGACGCAAATCGGCGTTACAATAGGTTTACAATAGACCACTTTACCGTTGTCGCCATGACTAAAATGTACCGTGACAGGGTTTTACGAGGTATTGTAATTCTTTTGCTTATGTTTAATACAAATGAATGCATCGCTTGTGTTTGTTGAAAAAGAAAATCACAATTCGATTATTTCTTCAGAATGATTCAGGCCTTTGTATGCAGTAACCCAACCTTCTGAAGTTCTCTGCGATTCTCCTCCTGGATGCGTTTGTTCCTCTCCTTAAGATCTTTCTCTCCAAGGTGGCCGATACCTTTCTTATCCAAAGCCTGACGAAATAACAAGAGGACAGAGTATAATAAAGTACCGGTACATAAAAGGCAATTTAGAAAATGTGACCTCATCAAACGTCCTCGGCTTCAAAATGTACCTTTTGCCATTTGAACGTGCCCAATAGGTTATTATCGCCAAAAGGGTTGTCTGCATTAGTGTATCCCATGTACTCTTCACTCCAACCCATCTTTTCTCTCCTTTTCTTTTCCTTTGCCTCTTTCTTGGCCAACCTCCTGGCCCTCTTCTCTTCTGGTGTCTCCAGAGCCTTCATCATCTCCTTTTGTTTCTTCTTGTCTTCCTTGTCCTTGATGGTCCTGCTCTCCCGATCGGAACCTGAGCTGTCAGAGGAGTCGGCTGAACTGGACTGATGTCTCCCTCTGTCTCTGTCTTTCTCGTTCCTCCCACGGTCCCTTTCGCTACTCTTTTTCCTTTTGTCTCTTTCGGAATTCCTGTCTCTGTCTCTGTCCCGCTCCTTCTGTCTCTGTCGGTCTCTGCTGAGGCTTCTCCGTCTTCCTCGCTGCCTGTCGTTGCTTTCATCCCGGGAGCCCGAAGAAGACCTTTCCTTCCTTCGTTCTCGAGATGTTCCTCTTCGGATCCGCGTATCGCTTCTTCTGCTTCTCTCCCTAGGATGATCTGAATCAGAACTGAAGCAAAACATATGATTCGATAAACATGGTGCATGTTTTTAAAACTAAAGGCTGGAAACGTTCTTGTAACTGACAGTTTCCCCATAAAAACGCAATTAAAAACATTGGACATTTGGATTTGAAGGGCTCCTTGCTTCTAAGCAGACAAAACTTGTCAACAAAAAGAGGAGATGATCACAACTAAGATATGAAAAGTATCTGGACATAGCATCGGTACCTGGGCGGCTTTTCCTTAGATTTGCTTCTGGCACGTTGAATTCTTCGCCTCCTATCGTTCTCTGAATCACTTCGGGAACTTGAACGGCCCCGATGTTGAGGTCTTCGTTTGTCTGGTGAGCTGCTGCCGGAGTCGCGACTGTCGGACCGTGCACGACCTCGAGTGGATCGTTTTGGGTCTACAAATTGAGAGCGCTTCGCCCTTCTCTCTGGAGATTTGGATTTTCTTGCTCTGGACCTATTTCGCCGATCCCGGCTGCGACTTCTGGACCCGGAGCTGGAACGTCGTCTTGATTTCGAATCCATCACGAACTTGGCGTTCACTCGGGGTCCTGGTATGATTTTGTCGCGTTGACATGATGTGCGAAATTGTTTTTATTTTTTTTATTTTTAGAGTTACTAATAGCTATGCTGCCAAGTAAATATCCGATATCCGAACAGAAAACGAGACAAGACATAGTTCATGCAACATGTGCTACATTGTAGTTTTTTTCGAAACGTTTTACTCTGGCAAAACAGGGGCAGCTAAAATGAGGTGCTTTCCGTAATTGTGTCGCAAGAAAAATATGTCACGCACGGCGTCTGATAAATTAAAATTGAAAAGTTGATTACGCTGCTGTTTACGCCATTATACGTCCCAAATCAAATCTTAGATTCATAATTATTTATTAAATGATATTAATGTCATTAGAAAAAATAGGTGCGCAGCTTTACGGGAACGCAAACTACACTCAGGTTCGTGTTACATCCTGTAACTGGTGAATGTAGTTCTATGCGCTGGTTGCCTCATAAAAACATAGATATAATATAAGGTATATGCTACTCAATTTCGGTTTAATTTATTTGTGGGATATGACATAGTATCTTATTGACGCTTTTGTCCTGAGTCTTTTCTGTTTGTAGTTTAGAGGGCAATGTTTACAAACAATAACCGGACTACAAATCCCATAGCAGCCCATTGCACAATTGCCTGTTTTCGGGGAGAGAAAGGACTTCTTTTCAACAACATTCGTCGCTCTGTCCACATGATATAAAGATTTAGGGCGTTAGTTGTGTAGTTTATAATATTTTATAATCACTCGCTGCGTTTTCTTGTTAAACCTGTCACCATTTCCCCATAGCCAGCGCGTTAAAATCTATTCGCGACAGGGTTGAAAAAAAAAACCGACTCCATCTGGTTGTGAGGTAGTCTTCGTTAGCTCGCTTATTTAGCCAGGAGCTACCAGTAGATTTACGGCTTATATCCGCGGCTACTTTTCCAGGAAGACCAGCTAAATCTTTGGTTACTCGGCAGCCACGATGATGTGGTTTGTTTACGCCAGTGAGCGAGTGCAAGCTAAATAATTGATCCGATTTCGAAAACAAACACAACCCGCGTTCGAGCCCAGTTCGCTTTGGCCTGTTTGCATTGTATCCTGACGTCGGTAGTGTCGGTTTGTTCGACTAGTGAGTGCGGCGTCAAATTTAGCTGCGGGGCCGTCAACAAGCGGTGCCGTCAACAAACGAGTCAGCAGCTGTCGATTGGGGAAATAACTTGAGGGAAGCCAAGTGTCAAGTATGGCGCAGCACGATTGCTCTCATGTCGCCAGTTCGCAGAAGGCTCTTATGCTGGAAATGAAGAGTCTCCAAGAGGAGCCAGTCGAGGGCTTTAAAATAACGCTGGTGGACGAGGCGGATATGTACAACTGGGAAGTGGCCATTTTCGGGCCACCGAATACACACTACGAGGGGGGGTATTTCAAGGTAAGAATCATTTCAAGTCAAAATGCCGGGACAGGTGAACATATGTTGTGTATATGAAGCATTAAAGTGGTTAAAATATATTTTGTTGCTGTTGTACGTCCTAGGCCCGGATCAAGTTCCCAATGGACTACCCTTATTCTCCACCTTCCTTCAGATTCCTCACCAAGATGTGGCATCCCAACATCTACGAGGTGGGTCAATATTACTCCTCATCAGAGATCACTCAGTCATCATGGAAATTTAGCAGCATAGTGGAACTCACGAGGTCTTGCAGTATTATAAGTTGCCAAACATATTTGCATACGCACCAGTACAATAGTAAGTCTCTTAAAATGTGTTTAGCATGCCCGACACATTGTTCTGATAATATGGTCTGTGTAATAAGTGGTAAAATTATACTAAATATTTATTATTCCTAGTTTTTATTAAGCATTTTGCATGTGTCCATGAAACTGATGTCCAACCTGTCATTGCAGGATCTGCTGACCACATGGCAATCAACTCATAATAAATTTTATTCTCTTTCAGAATGGAGATGTTTGTATTTCTATATTGCACCCACCAGTGGATGACCCACAAAGTGGAGAACTGCCTTCGGAGAGATGGAATCCCACCCAGAATGTCCGGTTAGCATGAATAGTCATTATCTGGTTACCGCCTTTGACTCAGACCCTGATCACATGACATTTGTCTTCAGAGTAGCCCGTTCTCAAGAGACGCATATTGACGCCACATCTGGGGATTCGACACCATCTGTGAAAAATGATCTCTGTCTCTCAGCTAACATCTTCTGTTTACCTGCACAATTCAGTTGAGCCTCTAAAGTAAAACACAGTCGTTTCCGAGACACTGCTTGTAAAACTAATTCTGCCCTAGGGAATGATTACATTAGAAATTACAGGCGCCGCCGTCATAAAACTTCTAATATACCGTTTAGGCGATATTTTAAGTAACACTTTAACATTCCTTAGTGTCTATGAAGTCTTGTCACGTCTCCCAGGGTATGTAGATTTATGAGCACAATTGTTACCGATAATTGTTAACAGGTCGTTGAGAATGCCAATTAATAGAGTCTTGAAGCAAATGAGGAAATCTGGGCTGCACTACTCGACTGCAACAAGTAAGTGTAGCGTAGCTGATTCAGTTTCACTTTCAACTAGTCAGCTGAAGGAAGAATGTGACGCCAGCGACGGGAAGTTGAGCCACATCTTCGCAGATCACGCAGCACAATTATCTGCTCTGTACAACTCTGGTAACAAAAGAGGACTTGGAAACATTGAGGGCGGAGAGATTCAATCTAGGAATTTAGCCTGTTGTCCATCCCACTTATTTTCAATCGCACGTGCCTTCATTCGGGTCATGGGTGAAATGTAGCCTATCCATTGGATTTATTGGTTTAGTGTTCAAGTCAACTTTATTGTCAAATGTGCTCTATGTGCAACATACAATACAATACAATACAAACAGCACAGATGAAATTTCTTTCCTCTCAACCATAGGAGAGAGAGGAGCCGCTGTGGGTGCCCGCGCCGCCATCAACAGAACTGTTAACATAAAATGAGAAAATTATACAACACAACACATAAGACACAGTGTGTAATGATTAGTTGCTAACTCTAAGAATATTATTTATATGGGGGATCAAAAAATGCTTCCATGCTCCTTAACGTACATCAGATGTCAGGTGTCAAGCTATAGTGGTGTGACCCTCTTTTGTGCTTTCAGAACCATTTTGCTGAGTGTCATCTCACTGCTGAATGAGCCAAACACCTTCTCTCCCGCCAATGTGGATGCCTCTGTCATGTACCGCAAATGGAGGGACAGCAAGGGCAAGGATCGTGAATATGTCGAGATCATCAGGTGAGCAGCCTTTGACGGCAGTACACGAGTACACATGCAACAAATGTTGAGTTAAAAATACAAAAATCTGAATTTGCCTCTTTTTGCTAAACAAGAGTGAGCACGAGTACTCATCATATTTATTCGATTGGCTTCCAGTCAGCAGTCATTTCAGTCACATCAAAATTCTGAGATACATTTCTAGTTTCAGAAATACATTTAAAAATGAACAACGAAGGACAAAGATAACCAAAGATGTATAGGGTGAAGCCTCGAAGCAAATTGTGCCTACATCTTATATGTTATATCCTCCATAACGGATTAATGGCATTTCCAATCATTTCAATGGGGAAAGATGATTTGAGACCATGATTTTGATATCTCTCGACCAGGTAATTTTGCATCCACTTGAACGCCGAACCTCTTATTACATATCTCTTGAATGTACTTATTAAAATCCTATAAACTATACAGTGTCAACTTTTTTTTTTTGTACCTAGGTCTTAAGTTGCCTAATTACCTCACCCAACAAACCACCAATTGTTGAATGTCTTGTACAGAAAACAAGTATTGGCCACCAAGGTTGAGGCGGAACGCGACGGGGTTCAGGTCCCCACCACGCTGGCCGAATACTGTGTCCGCACACGTGCTCCGCCTCCTGATGAGGGCTCCGACCTCTTCTATGACTATTATTACGATGACGATGACGTCGAGGACGGAGACGGCGACTGCTGCTATGACGAAGACGACTCTGGCAATGAAGAGTCGTGACACGCCTTTCCCACAGTGTGACCATTCTTTGCTGACACGTGACGACCCCCTTTTACTGGCCGGGGTCATCTGAGAGGTCTGAGGTCTGCAAGTGAGAAATATTTGACACCTCCTGTTTGTAAACCAATGAAACGAGATGATTTTATCTTAGCTTGCGCGCTCTTTGTTAAAGCTGAATTGATGGGCTCATGTGGATTTTGCTGAGATTTGCACCAGCAAAAAAAAAAAAAAAAGTTTTCATTTTGACCGGAAACCAGAGAGGCCAACATAAATAGTGCTTCTAATGTAAAGGGTTCAAGTGGGGGTGATGCCACTTTGCACTGATGCAGACACTTATAAATCATTCACTTTGCATCTTCTTTCATTGTTACTGGTTTCCCTTGCTGAATATGGTCTTTTCTTACCGGTATTAAGTCTCACCGATTTCCTGGATTAGTGAATGACAAAAAAAAAAAAGGTGGGGTGGAATGGGATTTAACTCAAACATCATCTGCATGCCAGAAACTGTTGGAATATTTTTTCTTCTTCTGGGGAACTGTTTGCAAATCGTGATCTGCTTACAGCTTTGATAAGAAAAGTGTATGATTACAGAGAACTAGCGAATTCTCTGAAGTGGACTGTTGGCTGGGTCAAAATGGCGTTTACCATTTTTACTATTAAAAAAAAAAAAAAAAAAAGATCTTTGCTGTGTCTCCCCTGGTTGTCACCGGGTGTGTTTTGTCATTTTCATTGTGGGAATTAAGTTACTTAAAACCACCAGATAAAAGTAGTGTCACGTTCACCATGCTTTCTAGGGGAGGGCAGTACTTGCTCATCAGAATTCTTTCAGGTTTAATGCCTGACTAAACAAAATTGGTGTTTTTCTTTTGTTTTTTTAAATGCCCCTGAAATGTATGCTGTTGTATTCGCGTCTTTATTTTATGCTTCTTGCAAGCAATATTAGTCTTTTTCTATATGGTTAGACTTAATGCCTGCAACTTTTGCTTGGGAATGTTTTATGTGATGAGATTATAAGGCTTGACAAAACGTGTGTAGAAAATGTGTCAGAGAAATGATGTGGCAGTGTCAGTCAGGATTTGAAAGGATTCCCCCTTGGAAGTCAGTGGAAGTGAAAAAGAACAATTCCACCACATTTTATTTTACAGTTTGTGTTAGTAGTGAGTTTAAGTATTTTGATATAATTTTAGTGTTAGCGTGTTTCCTCGTGTGTATTTTTCGTCGCCAGTATTTCATCTGCTCAAATTGGACTATACTGAATTTCTCAGGATTATTCAATTACATTCGACATAGTGGGTGGTTTTGAGAGTGACAGATCTTGACGGATATGCACATGTAGCTGAAAGGATGATCACCTTGTTTTCTTCACCTGTTTATTTTTTAAATTTTGGCTATTTAAAAGTGAAAAATAAAGATTTATTGGAACAAAATCTACTTGGTGTACAGCGAGAACGTTTAAAGTTGCCCATTTTTCCGTATCCGTGAAAGCACCTAATTTGGACGCGGAGTTATGACGTCACGAAAGCCTCCAGTCGCTACGGATTTGAAAATAGTTCTTCCCGGCTGCATTCGGAAGGTTTTTTTGAATCGAAGAAACAGCTGCAATGTCTGTGAATTATGCGGCCGGACTCTCACCGTATGCAGACAAGGGTGTGTGCGGACTTCCAGAGGTAATAGGAAGCTACAGTGGAACCGGTAGTTCCGTTTCTAACAAGGTTTAGCTAGCAGATTAGCTGCTACTTGTGCGTTCAAGGTAGACTTTGTGATGTATGAACTGTTTGATTGAAACTGTAGATTTGATTAAACATTCAACCAAAACTCATGAAATCAACGCATAGTGTGAGCTGCTTGCATTATCTGATTGAAGAGATGCGATAGCTGCACTGAACTTGATCATTTTCATTGTCAACGTGAATACAGTACATGCGCCTGAAACTACTTCAATGAGATGCTTATAAAGAATGCTAGCTGCAAAATTCGCATGTATTTCATATTCTTATTAACCAATGTGATATGATGATACAGGCATTTGATAGCCCCGAAGAGCTGAAAGCAAAGGTGACGACGCTTGCTCAACTGGTAAGAGAGTCCAGGTACATGGTCGTGCATTCTGGAGCAGGAATCAGCACGTCAGCTGGCATCCCTGACTTCAGGTAAGAAAGTCCCCTGTAGCTTTTGCATTTCACATTTAAATTAATTTAATTCAATTTCACATCTGCAATGCAAATATACATGCCATTTACCCCATTGCTTGCTTCACCTCTCCCCGACCGAGGGCATGAAATGCTTTCATACATCCATGCCATCATTTCCCATACAGCTTTTAAAATCAACGTTGCAGATTGGCAGGAGTTTATCTCAGCCGACTTAATACAAAAGACAGAGTACATTATTTCTGCCATTAATTCAAGGCCTTTTTCATGCTTGAGTTGTTTGGCTGATTTCATTTTAAGAAGAAATAATCATACAGTGAAAAGTATTCAAACATTTAGAACATCTTGGCGCACACAGAAAATGGCCAATATCTTTCCAATATTCCGTGGTAAAACCTTTGTGCGGTCTTTATAATCTTGATTTAATTAATTATACTGTTTATAATGCCATCCATCATTTTTAACTGCTTATCTATATTTTGGACAACCCTGAGCTTTGGGGTCGTTCTGGTGCCTTTGGTGATCTTTATTTTTATTTACATTTTCATCTTGTAGTTCCACAGTTTGAACAGAAGATGGAAGTACATGTCAATTGTTTTTCAGTGTTAGATCATTGATTCCCAATACTGTAGTCTTAGCCAAAAAGGTGTCAAAATAATTTCATGTATCCAGAATTAATACCCGATTCATCATATGAACAGTCTATAACACCTCTAAAACAAATTAAAAAAATATTTATAGGGACTCGGCATGTCAAATGAATGTGTGGTGTATATAGATTTTCTTGGCTGACTTGATTATTTATTTTTTTTTCTCCATCTTGTAGTTCCTCAGTTTGATCAAAAGAGGCTAATATATGTTTGATTCACGCTCAATTAATGATGAGAAAACACATCATTTTTGATTCGTTCAAAATGTTTGGAGTCACCACAGTATTTATTTAAACCTTCGATTTTGCCTGGAAACATTTTCATCTTTTTGAACTCATTCGATCATGTTTCCAATTGCCGTCCAGCGGTACTTGCACTCCTCCTTAATGTATTCATATTTGATTTGTTCAGCCGCTAGTCAGTTCGACTTTGGACAGCAACATCATTAAAGCAACACATTATGTTGTATCTACACATTAAGGCATCTCGTGCGAACTTGGACTGCTGTTGCTGACACAAGCACAAATGTAGTGGAACACGATAGCTGTGACGCAAAGCAATTTTACAGCCTTTGCGCTTCCTCTCACCAAAGTTCCGAATGACGCGAATGTGGCTCTCACATCCTGTAGCATCTCCCTCATGGCATCCCCCATAAGCTGTTATAAATAATGTCTGTTATGAGCTTAAAAGAGAGAACGAAAGAGTGGTAGGCTGTCGAACTTCAAATGCAAAATGGTTGCATTGTGAGGATTCACATGATGAGTTCTCCTGTGAGTGATATTATACCAATACTTAAAAGGGATGAGACAAAATATTGATCGCAATCCATACAGCCAAATACAGATTTCAGATTTTTTTTTCCAGTAGCCTTGTTTGATTTATTTATGGCTCAATACCACCCGCGCCATCATAAGAAATGACAGTTCTGTTTAAAAATGAATTAGACTCTACAACGATGGGTATTGCTTCAATTCGTGCTTTTTTTCTTGTCGCCAAAGGCGAGAATCACATAAGCGGCTAAAATGAAATTTATGTGGAAGTTCGTTGACCGCCAGCGTTGTTCTGGAAATCAGAAAACAAAATTACACTTTTTTTTTTTTTTTTTTTTTACTCACTCATATGTATCTTTGAATATTACATTTTTTTTTTTTTTTTTTTTACTCACTCATATGTATCTTTGAATAGCGTCAATGAACTACACTGGCGGCCTGTTTCTTTAAATCTAGCTGCCGTAAACGTTTACGGTTCACAAATATTTCATTTCCTTTTGTAAGGCTTGGTTAGGAGGGTTAGCCGAGGCATTTTTAGAATACATTTGCATCATTTCGCACGGATAGGAGAGATAAGTTCTTAAGCAAAAAAACAAAAAAAAAATGGTGTTGTTAAATTACAGGTCAATCTTGGAGTGAATTGATTAGCACTTATTAGCATATCGTGATTGAATGCGCTACCACATTCGCATATTTGCTAATTTTTATACATAGTTTCTGGTAACCTATCTTTAAAACAATACAAGTATCGCTTTGTTGGGATCTTGTGGCATATATCGTGCGAAGGAAGTTTGTGGAAGTCAGTTGAGGAGCTTCATTCAGATGAAAGTAGTGTTTTGCCACCATCTTGTGGCATCTTTGTGCAAATTAAGTGTGAATTTAATTTGAGGAGCTTCATTTAGACAAATCTAGTGCTCTGCTGCCAATGTTGGTGCCATGGAGCTATGTTGAAGTGAGTTTAGGAGCTTTGTTTAGACAAAATTGTTGCATTGTGGCATCAACAGGCACTTTTTTGGGGGGTGGGGGTCCTTCTACTCACAGATTTCCACAATTCATAGCTCCTCTGTACTATCCTTTTGTGGCCATCATGATAGCAAATTTTCTTTTAGGGGGCCCAAGGGTGTGTGGACCTTGGAGGAAAAGGGAGAGACGCCTCACTTTGAGACAACTTTTGAAGAGGCCCGACCCAGCCTTACTCACATGGCCCTGCTGGGACTCCAGCGGGCCGGATACCTCAAGTATCTCATCAGCCAAAATGTGGACGGCCTGCATGTGCGATCCGGCTTTCCAAGGTGACTTGGCTCAGGGCATTTCATTTCATTTCATTTGTCGACAGTAATAGTTTAAGTCCGAACGCACTGCAGTCTGTCACTCACCTACACTAATGCAGTTATAAAGTCATGATGACAGAAAAGAAAATGGTGAAAAACACAAATTTCAGCCCGTTCAGATGTCTCCTTGCGCCATCATGTTAATGACGTTTTCTCACACCGCTGCACTAACAAGTTCATTGTGTACTCCAATGAAATTTAGGTTTAACATCCACACAGTGAGCATAGAAATGTTGTTTTTTTTAACTGCTCAAACAACACTCCAAAAAAGTCTGCGCGAAAAACACTTGAGGGAAAAACTCGTTCCAACTTTTATTCCATTGCGATGCACTGACCTCAAGCAGCAAAGGCAATTTTCCATTCACGCCAAGTATCCAGCCTGTAATGGAAGACCTGCTCTCCCTGGGAGCGGTTTCATACATCTCCTTCTCCCTCCTGTGAGGTTTTTTTTTTTTTGCGCTCCACTTTTTGTAAAAAGAACCACACAGCAGGAAGAGAATGGCCGCAGCCGTTGGCCTGGCCTAACCGCTGAACTCAATCCTAGCAGCACAACAGAGAGTCTTCACCAAGGAGTCGGCCGCACTGAACTTCTTCTCAAGTGAAATATGCACACTGTGATCTAAGGAGATGTCGTCTCTGGCCCTGACAGGGATTTGTTGTCGGAGCTTCATGGAAACATGTTTGTGGAGGAGTGCGAGAAGTGTTGCAGGTATATGCTCACACATTTTTCTCTTCTTTTGGGACAATTTGATTTGATTGCTGCTGCTCACTGCTGCATAACTCAGAAGGTTTGTTGACAAGAATTTTCCGTGCATGTTAAAGTAATTTTTGGGGCTAAGCACAGAAACGGCAGCATAGGTGGGTGTCTTAGTCCACTTTAAAAGACCAGGGTTGTGTCATTTTTTAATTAATTTTTTTCCCAGGCAGTTTGTGAGGGAAAAGGTGATTGGCGTGATGGGCCTCAAGCCAACAGGACGTTACTGCGATGTGGTGCGCTCCAGAGGACTCAGAGCCTGCAGGTTAACGCGTGCATGCACAGAAACAGACACATGCGCGCACACATGATGCTCTCTGTAGCAAATGAAGACGTTCACTTGTCCGACAGCCTGTCTTGTGTGGTCTTTATGAAAACAGAGGGAAGTTGATCAGCACTATACTGGACTGGGAGGATGCGCTTCCTGACAGAGATCTGAACAAAGCAGACAATGCAAGCAGGTCCGCTTTGTTGACTTGTTCACATCTTGCCGTTACACAACACTGTCCATGTTCTTGTTTCATTTTGTCCTGTGTCCAAATTGCAAATAACGCTGTATGAAAAAAGCGGGCCATGCATTTGGCACCTGCGGTTACAGTAGGGATGTACCAGACTCAATCTAGCTCTTATTCCTACTTTCACATCACAATTATAGAAGCCATCGATACTATACAAAATCACAATATAACAGCATATCATAGCAAATATATACTGTACATGTACAGTATAAAAGGAAGTTTCATGATGGGAATAAATGATTACAATTTCATGGAACAAATAATGGTAAATTCCATTATTTGTTCCATGAAATTTCTAAATGTAGGTGAGCATTTTTTTGTTGTTTTTTTAAATGGTGATAGTTGAGAAGGATTTGCTGGCCCTGACATCACACCACTGTTAAAAAAAAACCTTCTTTGGGTTTAATCGATACATCAGTGCCTGTTAATGTTCCCATTTGCCAGCTCAGTGTCAATAGTCAACCTTTTATCCTGGCAAAAATGATGTGTGTTACAAAAGTGGCTGAGCAACTGTGAACTCTTTGTTTGTTCCACTTTATGACATGCTTCATTACCGGATGATGACTCGCGCTCCAGCAATTTCATAAAAGCGAAATGTGTATCCGCACCCCCATCTCTTTTTTTCACGGAGGTCCAAACGCAGTTGTCATGTTGTTGTAAGATCCCCGCTCACATTTTCACTTTGAACTGTTGTGCTCTCTCTGAATTAGACAAGCCGACCTGGCACTGACGCTGGGCACCTCCATGCAGATCAAACCCAGCGGAGACCTTCCACTCGTCACCAAGCGCAAAGGCGGCAAAATAGTTATTGTCAACCTGCAGCCCACGAAGCACGTACGTTTTTACTCCTGCACCTCTCGCACACGCTTTGCCGGGGGCCGCCAAGCTTTTGGAGCAGCTCATTCATCTCCGGTTTGATACACACTTCTGAAAGAACATTTCCTCAAAATACATTTCAGGATTTATGATTCGAAATTAATCATTGTCTTGCTCATATCGTGTGACAGAGTAAGCTCTGTTTCTTGTTTCTACGGTAAGTTGTTTTTTTTTTTCTCTTTGTTAAAAATACTCCGGATAAAAAGCAAAACGTTTGCTGATTGACTTTGGAGGGATTTTTTTTTTGGGGGCAGGAGGATTATGTTACAGTGTTTGACCATATCTGCTTTAACTTGATGTCTTGCAGGACAAGCATGCCCACTTGCGGATCAACGGCTACGTAGATGATGTCATGAAGCAGCTCATGGAGCACCTGGGCTTGGACATCCCAAAGTGGGAAGGGCCGACCGTGTGCGAGAGTTCCGCCGCTGCACCTGAGGGTGACGCCGACCTGAAGCCCACGCACGCTCTCAGTGTGGATGTCAAGGTCAAAGGTGAACTCGTTAAGGAGGAGAAGAAACGAGCAGTGGACGGCGACGCCATCAAAGAACAGACTCTGAAAGTCAAGAAGGAGAGGAAAGATCCTCCACTGGGGATCAAAGATGACAAATAGCCTCAGGTACTACCCTCATCAAAAATGACTCCTGACTCTAGGAACAAACTTTTTACCAGTTGTAAGTGACGTTAATAGTGGATTTTGGGGGGGAATTTTTTTTTAATATTGCAAAAACCTGGAATTGTGCCTGGGGGTATGCAGACTTTCTATCCGCTGTATGAGAGGAGTTCTAGTTGATCTCTCTCTCTCTCTCTCTCTCTCTCTCTCTCTCTCTCTCTCTCTCTCTCTCTCTCTCTCTCGTCATGTGCCGTGAAACCACACCGGGATGAAGAAAACTTGTAAACAGAGGGGGGTATTAAAAAAAAAAAAAAAAAAAGTAGATCATGTGGTGCTGTGAGGTGTACATTTTGTACTTGACCTCCACGTTTCATCCATCTGCCAAAAAGCAATGCATGTACAGTACAATTTTTGTTCGTTTTGAACAGATCATGGTTACACAACATATCTATTTTTTTATCTCAGGAAAAAAAAATACCTGTGTTTTGGCAATAAATCAAAGCACAACCTCTGCGGTCATTCACTTTGTGCTGTCCATTGCATGTTGTCGGTCAGTCATGGCCTACTTCGCACTGAGAGGCATCATTATAAGGCAATTATTCAGCCGGCATAATTGTATGATTTTTATTCCTGTGCATGGAAACGTCATTAACATGTCTTAGGTCAATGTGTCAGCTCCGACAGGCGCTCATTATGCACAATACGTACGTTGCCATGCTCATTTTCTTGAAACGTCACCGATTAACATGACAGGAAGAGCACAGACGTTTGTGTCAGATCATTAAGTTCAGCTTGACAGTGGCATATATTGGCTCCATTAAGTCAGTCATAAAGACATATGGTCGAACCACTTTTCAACGTGACCCGTTTCCGTTTGCAACCATGAAACGTTCCTTTCAAAGTCCCAATTTCACGCGATTCCGTTTCCATTCGTTACGACAACTAGATTTTTCCCACAAAATAGTGAAAAGGCCTTTGCTTGCAACGAACCATGGGAAGCTAACTGCCACCGCCACCTTGTTTATGAAGCAAAGTGGCCTTTAAATCATCAGACACAGATCAGTAAGGCTGTTGAAAACCCGAGCAATTAACTCGTAATTGTTTTTTAACTGTTGCGTATCGATAATTCAAAAGTGTGTGCATCCGAATTAGTATTCTGTCGAGGACATCAGAATTGTCAGCTGTCTGCAAAGAGACAGGCACTGCTCATTAAACATTTAAACACACCCCCCCCCCCCACACTTGTAAAGTGCTGAGGTGGCGACTCTCGTATGTGTGAAAGTTTTGCCAGCGGCGCGTTGCCAAATAGACAAAGCTGAGTTGAGCCAGCAAGGTCAGAAAACCTGCCGTGGAGTTAAGCGCCCTGCTCAAGTGAGAACAAAGTTGAAAGCGGAGCACAGCGTGGATGCAAGAACAAACAAACAAACAAACAAAAAAGATCAGATCTTCGTGGACACAAAAGAGGAGTCAATAAAAGTGAAAATCGCGGGCCCACACGGAGACGCTCATGGAGGGGTTTCCAACTGTGGTCCTCGAGGGCCCTTAGGCTGCATGTTTTAGATGTCTCCCTCCTCCAACACACCCGATTCAAATGATCAGCTCCTCAGCTCGCTCTGAGAAGCCAAATCGCGATCCTGAGGTATCTCAAACACCCTGGCTAGGGCCCCTGAAGGACCGAATTTGGACACCCCTGTGCTAATGCATGATTTTGTCACTAACCCAATTGACGACTGTAACGCCTTGCTTTCTGGTCTTCCTAAAAAAAAAAAGAGCCTTTCAAGTCTACAATGACTACAGAAACTGGTAGGAAATTTTCTGATTAAGATGGAAGTCTGCAGCATATTACTTACACCAATTTAAAAAAAAAAAAATCTCTGCATTGGCTCCACGTGTGTTTCAGGGTTGAATTTCCAGTTATCACTTGTTTTTATTTATTTATTAATGTTTTAATCATTTATGGCCTTCGTATCTTTCAGAACTCCTTTTTAGTGGGCAAACCCCTTGAGCACTGAGATTGTCCAGCTGCGGCCTTTTAATCATTCCAAAAGTCAGGGCACAGGCTCACAGTGAGGCCTTGTTCCAATTTCACGTCCCCCTTTAATTTTATTTTTGTAAGAACGTAAGGAAGTAAGCTATTATGCTCCCCCTCCTAAACATTGCATTACTGTTGCCGTGCCTTTTCCGTACATTTCTTTCTGTCTTACTAAGTGGCCGTACATTCTGTATAAAAGCCTGCAAATGCATTTTCATGTGGGGTGAGTATTTTGCTTTTTAACTTTAAGAAACGAATGACCAAGCAACGGTTTTATATCTAATATAGCTGATGCACTTTACAAATCTAATTCATTGTCATGGCCAAATAAACCACTCAGGACGCAAAGAAAGATCACACGTTTCTCTCATTGTTCTGCTGTGATTGACAGTCTGTGCCTCAGTGGTCAATAATCTTCAACAGCCGACTGGGAAATTCGCAGGTCAGCTCTGACCTGTTCATCCTGGTAATAAATTGACTTGTACAGGGATGAGGTTTATATTTCCTCTTGTGGTTTTCTGCGCAATGGAGCTAAACATTAAAATGCATGATCCTTAGCGGCGGGAGTCTGCACACCCCTGTGCAAATGCCAGGTCTTAATGATATCGAAAAATGAGACCAAGATAATTCTTTGCTAACCTTTCTTCCACCATTGATGTGACCCAGAACCTGTACAGCACAATTGAAAGGAAAATTCGCAAGTCAAAATTGAACGGTAAAAATTGTCCGTAGATGCCTACAAGAACAGCTGAACTTTATTTGAGGTTAATCAGAGGCACTTCAAATGATAGCAAGTGTTTCCCATTTAACTTCAGTTTGAATGTGACTGGTTCATTCGGAAAACAGCCACATCCCCATTTATAAGCAAGAGGGTGTCCACAGTTTTGCAATCACATTATTTTTTTTGTTTTTTTAATACCCCTATCCAAAGATTATATTTTTCTGTTCGGTTGTACAAGTTATAGGTTACATTAATGGTGCAAAATGTTTTGAAGTGTCCTGCCGTTTGACCTGGGGTGGGGACTTTTTATATCCACTGGGACCTGTCGATGGTGATTTTTTTTTTTTTTTTTGTGACTTCATCTACAGTTGTGAAGGATGCAATTTAGCAAGGTAATTACTGCCAGAGTACACACAATGGAGGAGTAGGCCCTGTGATGTGTGTGTCTCGATGGTATTTACATTTCAACCGCTATCTGTGGGCAGCTATCAATGTTTATCCACGTTCAGACTTGGAAGGTTGCAAAAGGGCAAAATGGCTTCAAATGCAATGGGCGAGCCCCTCCCCCCGTCCCCCCTCCCTTTTTTTTCATCATTTGGTGAGATCGCTTTTCATCACAGCACTCTTGTCAACGTGCTTTTATTTTTTTATTTTATGTCACAATACCAACACATACAGTATGCTTTCACGGAACTAAATCCCAATGTCTCTCTCTCTCACTCACACACACTCACACTCACACACACACACACACACACACACACACACACACACTAATGTAGCTAACCATCTCTGGCCTGCAGTTCAGTATGCTTGAGGTAATTGAAGTTGGTCAGACTACAAGTCACACATCAGCGTTAAAAGCATCGTAAAATGCTGTTTTCATCAGGAGTGCGTGTGGGGACGGTTGACATAAAAATGGAGAAAGGGGAAAAAAAAAGTAACATTCAACCATCTGTGCGTTTTTCTTGATGGGGCGGAGAAAAAAAGTATGATTGCATTGTTTGATTGAAGTTGATAGCTGTACTTGTTTATCCAGACCTATGTGCATAGCAACTCAACAATCAGTGTGCCAAAGAGAGTTAAAACTGATTTTATCCAGAAAACAGCCATTGGAAGGAATACGGTGAACCCCCCGCCCTATTCAAAGTTTAAGCTCCTTTTACATCTTTGTTTCTCTCCGGAACCTAATATAAAAAAAGGACTTTTGTGGCATCTTGGTGCCAAGGAACCAGGTCAGGGTAAGAGGCGGAGCTTCATTTAGTCAGGCCATTGTCTTGTCTCATCGAAAAAGGTACTTTGTCGCCACATTCTCTCGGATTTTTGCTAATGGCAGTATTTCTGTAATGCCACAGGATGCTGCCAAACCCTTGCTCGTAGGAAAGTAGGAATCGGTGTCTCCGAAGTCTGTTGAAATGATATATCTCTACTAAAAGACGAAAACCCATGTATGTTGGGAAAGCCGCTAATTTCAGCCTAGGTTGTTAGCGAGAATTTTCGCCACATGTGTAGATGGGGCCTCAGTTGTAATTTTTTTTTTTTTTTTTTTCACAAAAGGACTCAATCCCTCTCCCTTGCAACTACCCGGGGTTTCCTCTATTCCTTTTAGAATAAACTCCTAAAATCACACATTGTCTTTGTGTATCATGACCAAGCTAGTGGGTGCTACCTCTCCTCTCCTCCCCCCCAGGGCGTGGTTGAAAATGTTTTGGATCGGAATATACACTCGACGCAGAAGCTGTCGGAGACCGGCACGATATTCCTGGCGGATGAGGCAGTAGAGGACTGGGTTGAGGCAACTGTTTGCCTGGGCCAGGCACACGGTCAGGGGGAAGGCGTAGGCCTGAGCGTTGTAGAAGGCTTTGCTAAAGGGCACCAGGTCCAACTTGATCAACACGCCCCATAGCGTCAGAGCCTGGTTGGGCAGCCAGCAGATGAAGAAAGACAGAACTACGACGGTGACGGAGCGGGTGACTTTGGAGCGGCGGCAGTGGCGACCTCGCTGGCATTCGGAGCTCTTTGCGACGGCGCCGTCGATCACGCTGCCGACCACGCGCTGTCTCAGGACGAACCTCAGGAGCAGGAGGTAGCACACGCTGATGATTATCAAAGGAAAGACAAATCCCAGAAGCACTTTTTGCAATTGATAGAGCCCGAGGAGTACTTGTGGATCCAAGTGACCGGAATCTGATTCGGAGAACCTCACAAGGCAGAGCTCTTCGTCGACAGACACCTGTGAACACAACAGTTTGGTGACCTAAATGTGGACGGTTTCGGTATAAGCGGGAAGTCACACACCTGATCCTCTGATACTAAATGGATGCTGTTTCAGTCAACAAACCTGAACGGTGGTGGAGTAGATGGAATGAGGCAACGTGGCAACCAACGAGACCGCCCAAATAGCCAAACTGGCCCACTTTGCTCGAGCGGCCGCCCTCCTCGGGCTGGCGATCTTCTGAGACGTGACCAGCAAGTGGTAGCGGGTCACGCTCATGGCGGTGAGGAAGAACACGCTGGCGTACATGTTCATCGTGGTGACCGAGCTCACGATCTTACACATGACCCAGCCGAAGGGCCAGCGGAAGTCCAGGACCGTGTCCACGGCCCAGAAGGGCAAAGTGAGGACAAACTGGAGGTCAGTAAGAGCCAGGCTTATCACAAAACAGTCAACGGAGGTGTGGCGGTGACCTCGGCGGCGGAAGTGGAGCAGGAAGAGTGCCAGGAGGTTACCCACAAGCCCCAGGACACACACGACCAAGTAGACCAGAGCGATGAGGACTCGCACCTGACGGACCAAACCAACGCAACGTTGTGGATTACATTCAACATCTGACATCATTTCAGACTTTTCTTTGTTGTGTTACGTGCAGGAAGACTAGCTATTACTATATACTATATACTATACTATATACTATAAAAATACTATAAAACATGAAAAGAATGCAAAGGGAATGATTGTGCGTGTGTGCCGCAGGATCGGGCGCTGTACAGCGAGACTCAGCCAGGCAGTGGCCGTTGCCAAGCCATACTAGTAAAGTCAATATAGTAAATTGTGTTTTATAATACTAATAATATTTTACTATTCTTTAGGGATGCAACGAAAATAGATTTGAATTGGAATCCCAATTTTCATTAAAAAAGACTGCATAGAATCGAATCTTTCCACTCCAAAATGTACCGTCATTGAATCGTATTGCAGTCCACGTATCAAGAGACGTGTTTGAATCCTTTTTATTTCTGCTTTTGCCTGTACTTGTGGTAACAAATTAAATCTAGCAGATAAAATCCCTGTGATATGTTGATGTCTTGCTATGTTTATGCCAGGTCACAATCTGCAACTTCTTAAGCTTGATCATTTGACAGGAAATTCATATAACAGAGCAGTTTTTGTAAAGACAGCAAGAATCATGAAACATGGCCAGAATATTTCTTTTTTTTTTCTATTTCATTCAATAATTTTAACAATTAATAAATAATATAATTAAAAAGGACAATTCTTAAAAATAATTTCACAAAATCCATGCTGGCGTTTTAACATATTATTATTATTATGTATAAAGCAATCAAATATGGCCCTTAGTCACCAATGTTTCCCCACCACTGATTTAATTAGTCTTCATCTTAGTTTCTCTGTAGTGGATTTTATATATATATATATATATATATATATATATATATACATACACACACACACTTTTTTTTTTTTTTTTTTTAAATCAATTTTGGAGCCCCACTTACCGCCGTGTTGGCACTGTCTCCGTGCAGATCCGCAGAGGTTTCTTTGGAGAGGATCTGGAGCCAGCAGTTGAGGGACAGGTTCAAGGCGGCCAAGTTGGACCCGGCTCCGCTGGGGTTGTCATCCTCTTCTCCCCCACACCCGCTCAGCGCACCAACGGGTGCCGAATCCGAGGCGCTGCTGTTGCTCTGCATGGTTCGGTCGGTGAGACACTTTCAACGCATCTTTGCATCCACCTCCTCCACTTTAGGAAGGTCCATTTTCAAAGTGTGGGCAAGAACAAATCTCCATTGTGCTTGTGTTATGTGGAATGAGTGATTTCTGATGAAATCAGTGAAAGCACAGAATCTATGGAGTTCCTTGGTGACAGCCTAACTAGGGGAGCTTTCACAAGTGTTGCAGCTGCCTCGCGTCTGCAGGAGGGATGCTCGCGCCACCCGAAGCCTTTTATACTCACTCATGTGCACCTTTTGGTCAGGTGGGGGCGCAATGCTCAAGGAGGCTGAAATGGGACCAATCCAAATTGTTTCACGGCGCGCGACGAAACAAATATGTCAAGAAAAAAAATTGGTCGGTTAAGTAGCTTCCAGCATCTGATGAAAGAGCATTTAACTTATACGCTGTCAGCTGTTTTCAAAGCAGTTTCCTCTTTTGTCTGCCCCCTTTCGAGCGTTTTTTGACCAAATGATCATTTATTTACAAATGTGCACGGGTGGGCTCGTGAGTTGGACGATCGCGACATACTTTCTGCTTCCTACCGCGGCGCATACTTTGTTTATAGCATCCGTGCTCTTTTGGAGTCTGAGGTAGTCAAACTTGTCTGACTTCGAACGTGTTGGCTTTTTTTTTCCTTCGTTTTAATTGACGTGACAATCCGAGGTTCATTCCCTAATTTGTTTTACTTGACAGCTGTGCTAATCTCACATCCATAGCAATGTAAAATTGTCATCTACTGTTGTTAAACGTCCGTCAAGTTAAATTAAAAGTGGACCAAAATAAATTTGAAACAAATAGTTCTAATAGATTGAGTGCAACTGTATTGTACTTAAAAGTTAAATACAACTGAACTCGACTGAGAAAATGAACTGTAACATTATGCAATCGTTCAATTCAGTGATGCTTTTGCATACCACTAGAGGGAGCCCGCGTACCTTTAGTTATACTCGCACTTTAGAATCACTGCTTTCAGCATAATCCATTTTTTCCTCATAAGATCGCATTCATTGGTCACCCACATTGGTTTTACATTCAAATATCATTATTCATATTTACCCGTGATGTGAAAGTAGACTCTGAAGGGTGGCATTTGTAGACAGTCACCTTTGGACTGTCACGTTTTGCAAAGTCCATACGAATTTATCGTCAGAGGAATCAGAGGAACGATGTGATGGTTGATGATTTGCATTTCTTACAAGACACTGTTCTGTTTTAATTAACACATTCAATGTGCTGCTGTGTCTAGTTATGCAAGAAGGACGGGAGGAGGTCACATGGACACGCGTGACATTTTCCAACCAGACTAAATTAAAGATGTCGTTTGTTTTTGTTTTCCTGCTCATTTGTATTCCCCAAAAGCATTCCACAGCAGTTGAGCATACCATTATAGTCACCAAATTATTTTACTTTCAAGATGAGTTGAGTGCACTGCACTGATTTGCAGATAAATACCTCGAATGTCACCCCATGCTCTTTTAATGAGGCAAAACGTGAACAAAAATAACACAAAAGCTCGTTTTGGTTTCTGCGCAAAGAGTTCACTAATGGCTGCACACAAATTATTATTGGGAAGCAAAATGGCTTCCAGTCACTAAAATTGCTTTCATGCCTCATTTGCTTCACTCAGACAAGCGCTCATAACATGCTCCAGCACCGAGGACGTTCGGTGAGTGTTAATCTGATGAGAAAGAAAAAGCTTTTTATTCACACTTTCACACATTTTACACACCGTTCCGGCTTCAACTTAGTTCCAAAAATTGACGCCTTCCTCATCTCATACTTTTGACGTTCACATTTTGCGCAGTTCCACATTTTTTCACCAAATATTTCCCTATTCATTTCCGACGAGCCGTTCACCACATCGCTCCCATTAGAAATTCAAACCGTTCAAGCTCTTTCAAGTCACCTTTGGAATGAGTTTCGGCATTTAACAGACTCAGAACCGAATCTGATTGAATGGACAGAAGTCAAAAAGATTAAGTTAGAGTAAAAAAAAAAAAAATCAAATGCAGTTAACTTTTTTCAAGCTGTGATTTATTTGGACCGTTCCAAAAATCCTTCTAAATCACTCTTCTGAAAGATCACCGACAATCTACCTGTTAATGTAGAAAACACAAGTTCTCCTACACGGATCGTAGCGCCGCAAAACAAGCAGTGCCGTCATCACTCCGATCCATAAGCTGTAAGGTCGTGGTGCAGATGTTCCAGAGCACAATCAAAGCGACACCTGACCTCAATCAACTTGAACACGTTATTGTGTGTGTGTTATGACAACCACTCCAATGGCCCTCCGTGAGAAAGCCGTGCTGGAAAGCAATCGGTCTCCCGCTCATTTGGATGCTGTCTCTGTAAGCCTTTGCAGCGTCTTTTTTTTTTTCCCCCCTCCGGAGGCTTCGCAGACATCAATAGTCTTTCCTTGGCCTGTGATCATGCTGCCGGGATGCTAGCAGCTTCCCCTTGGGCGGACGTTTCAAAAGCTGATCCGCTACACTGCTGAGTCCCAACGTGCTCCCGGAGATGGAGACGGGGGGCCGTGTCGCGGCGACTTCTTCCACTTCAGCGACCGACTGCAGGGAGCGTGACGGCACTGAGGCACATAGACACGGAGAGGAGCTATGTCATATTTTTTGTCAGAGTGTGCGGAGAAGAGAAAGTCAGGGCCAATTGGGTTTTCTCCGCTGACCTAAACACTATCAAGAAGCGCTGGCCTACATTTATAACCCAAATTGTAATATCTGTCCCGTGAAATTGTGTGAATGTATTCCCAGCAGCCTATTGTATCCAATCCGTAGCATTTATTTTGGCTTAATGCTTTTGGTAGGTGGATGCGGGTGTTAGAATTTTTTTTTTCCACTGAAGCCCCAATGTTCAAAATAGGCGGGCCCGCTTCATTAATACACACCTGAGGTCTCTGTGTACTCTTCTTGGCTTAGTCGGCTGTATGAATCCGGCTTCATATTTGAGGAAATAATGAGAGAGATGGAGAGAAGCAAAACCTACAGAGGAGGGGGGGAGGAAAGGCCATTAGAAAGTACCGGTAAAAGCGTGCCTAACCTTTCACACCGCACGCAGCCACGGATGCTTTTCAAACATTTAGCTCGATTCCAATCTAAAAGATCAACAAAAGAGCAGGCCACGGGACGGGCCTTTGAAATCACGGGTATTGGCGCCTCGAGAGCCAGGTGCTGCATTTATTTATTCGATACGTATTGCCAAGAGTTCGTACAGAGAATTGAATGTAGAATGCGGTGGAACTCACCAAGAGGCAGGTGCCCCTTTGCGTTGTTTTGCTGGAGCTGTTCGGAAGAAGCGCTTGGAGCTGGCTCAGCTGCTCTAACAGGGCGCTGTTGAGCAAAGACGATGACATTTAGCAAGCTGTACCGCAGGCTACCAAAGAAATGTTTTCTTATCAGAACTTTGTGGGAAATCAATCAAAAAAAAATCAGTTTGGAAGTTGATTTTTCAAGTATCTGCACATTATATTTTCAGGACTTTTTATAGATATATTCACCCCCGTATGTATGAAAAGTGAAGTTTGTACTTTCTACTCAAAGTGGGCGTGTTCATTTTTTGAAAGCTCAATGCGGAATATCGCTTTTGTTCTCTAATGCGACTTCAAAAATGTTCAGAAAGGCACAATCGAACATTTGAGCTTTATTTTGGATTTATAAGAGGCCGTTTCAATAATGGCTAGTGTGCATTTGTACAACCGTATCTCAATGGTTTATTTTTATTTCTTCAATTGGGTCGTACGGATTCTGAGTCACGGTTACGGTTGAAAAGGTTTTGGAAATGTTTATCTTGGTCTCTGGGGTTTTTTTTTTCATGTCACAAAAATAATTTGAGAAGGTGTGTTTCGACTTTTTGTCTCAACTATATGTTGTTATATGTTGATCCAATAACCGTCATGACATTGGGCTCATCTCTCGGCCGTTTCACCCGCTCATCTTACTTGTTTGTCTCCTCCAGTCTGTGGATCTTTCTCTGCAGCTGTAGGTTGTGAGCGCTGCACGCAGACATCCTAAAGAAGGGAAAGACGAGACAATGAGAGAAAGGGTATCCAAAATCTCATGATTGGATAATGCATTGTCTGCCCTTTTTTTTTTCCTCCCTTGCCAATATCTGTTGGAGTGTTATCTCTAATGTCTCTCAATGACTTCAACCCCTCGGCCCCTTCTTTCTTTCTGCTTCTGCCTCTTTTGTTTCTCCTCGTCACTCTGAGTCATCCAGCATTATGATTCCCCCCCCCCATGTCTGAGCTGAGTCAAGACTGATAACAGCAGCCTGACAATATTCTCTGTTTATGGCTTGCTAAATTATACCAATAAATGCTGACTAGGGTAAGCAACGGCAAGGGGGCCTGTCCCAAGAAACTGGTGAGTGAGAAAATATCAAATTTCACCCAATTCCCCCGCAAATATTCTTTATTAAATCCCCCCCAAAAAAGATTTATGGAGTACATCATTTGTCTTTGTTTTTCTTTCCATACCGGTGACATATAGTGACCGGCAGAACAATGAAATGCTCCTCCATTATCCCAACAACTTAACAATTGTTTCATGATACAGTATGTAGCATTTGTGACATTTTTGTTTGGTGCTGTATGTTCAGTATGTGTCCAAACAGTCAATGTTTTGCAAATGTAAAGAATCAGACGATGTTTAGACCTTGTCACACGAGGGAGTCACGTGACGCCGAGTAAGGAAACTCACTAATTGGGTCCACTTTGGCCAGTTTCACCTCGGGGTGTTGTCACTTTTGTTGCCGGCAGTTTGGACATCAATGAATGCGTGTTGAGTTATGGAGTGTGTGTGTGTGTGTGGGGAGGCACTAACACATGTATGAATTTGTCTTTTGCAATATCTGGTGTAGTCGATAGTAACATTTTAACATCCTTCATTGTAACAACGGGCATCATAAATAAACTAATCATAGTTACGGTTCGTGTGTAGACATTTTAACTGTTACAGTACCTCACAAAAGTAAGTGAATCCCTTCGCCTTGTTGCCAATATTTTGTTATACCTTGTCCAATTCAGACATTTTCCCTTAGGGGTGTGCTCACTTTTGTTGCCAGCAGTGTAAACATGAATGGCTGTGTGTTGAATTATTTTGACGGTGAGATTATATTTACGATGTTGTACAAGGTATACACTGACTGTATTGTTGGAAAGTGCCCTTTCTTCAATGTTGTACCATGAAAACGTATCATAAGAACGCTGTATGGACAAAAGTGTGAACCGTGTTTTCACTTTTGCGCGATGCCGTTGATAGAATGCAACAACATTGTAACACGTCAGTAAATTCAATTCCAGAACAAACAACACCCAGCTGTGGTGTTGTTGTTTTTTTTTTTCCGTTTGGGCTGGCTTTGTCTCAGCCCAATTACTCTCTTGCAGTATGCCGAGTAAGAACTGAGCTGAGCGGGTTGATGGCAAAAAGATGTTGGAGGTCAGGGGCGGAGCGAATGATTGGCAGCAGAAGACATCTGAAACAATGCGCCAATTACTGTATAAGGATAATGACGATGCTGGCGCAGCAGGCCCAATTACTCTCTTGCAGTATGCCGAATAAGAACTGAGCTGAACGGGTTGATGGCAAAAAGATGTTGGAGGTCAGGGGCGGAGCGAATGATTGGCAGTAGAAGACGTCTGAAACAATGCACCGAATACTGTATAAGGATAATGACGATGCTGGCGCAGCAGTCGTGTCAACGTGTGGGAGGCGGGTCTGGCGGCGATAAGGTTTAGTGGGTGACAAAGGTTGCTTTTTGGTACAGGGCGATTATATTTACAGTACTTTGAACTTGTGGCTGCCGAATGACGTGATGCATTTGCACATCTTCAGCACATCATATGCTGTGACACGAGCGGGCATTTGACGATCCGTTTTCTCAAACGGGGGGAGGTGACCAGGCATGTGGGTAGAGCGTAAAATACATATTGCCCTCTCGATCTTTGTGCATCCTATTATGAGGAAGGATTATATTAGGAAGCAATAATAATAAGGAAGAGAGAGAGTGAAAGAGAAACAAAGACGGTTTTAGTGTCTGTGAATGCGAAAGAGGTGAGGGTGTGAGATTGAGAGTTTTTTTTGGTGTATGCTAGAGATTTTTTTTTGTTGGCGTGAAAGGTTTTATAGCGCGTGTGAATTTATTTGTTGTTGTTTGTGGGACAATTTTTGGTGTGTGTCTGAATGTGAGAGGGGGTTTTTTTTGGTGAATGCGCTTACTTTTTTTTAGGATGATTTTTTTTTCAGTGTTTTTTTTTTCATGTACGTTTTTGATCTGTATGAGAGTTTTTATGGTGCGTGTAATTTGGTGTGATTTTTGTGTAACAATTTTCATCTGTGTGAGCGTTTTTTTTTTTTTTTTGGTAAATGAGGATTTTTGGTGCGCAGGAGAAGTTTATTGGTAAGCATGAGAGTTTGACTCATGTGTGGGTGTGGGTGAGCGTGACTTTTGTAAGTTTTAGAGACCGTCTCATACCTTTCTTCCAGACTATTTCTTTTTCCGGCTCTCTTGAGCCGAGCGCTTGTTGCGTATTTTCCGACGGATCTTCTTCAAAACACGCTCTTCACACTTGAGATGAAACATAATTAAAAATGTGTGAAGTTGTTGCAGCAAACGTCAGAGGCAACTCGTGTGTGTGTGTGTGTGTGTGTGTGTGTGTGTGTGTGTGTGTGTGTGTGTGTGTGTGTGTGTGCGTGTGTGATGTCAATTCACTGAACCGAAAGGTCCAAGCAGCGCGCTTAAAAAAAAAAAACCCTACGCGGGTTGTAACGAGGGGGGAGCACCCGAGGACTATGCTGGATTTAACCATCATTCCTTATTCAACTGTAGGGTATGTGGTATTGGTGCACAAGCCCTGAAAGGGCACCTAATGAAGGAATTGTAATTGGATTTCAGGCAGAGAGATTTCTTGAAGGAAAAAAAAATTCCCTCCTTTCACAAATAATGTGATTAAAATCATCACGTTTTTATTGGGTCACTGGTGGCGCAGTGGTTCATTTGTCTGTGGGATGCTTGGGTTCAGTTCACATTGACTGGCTGTCTGTCCCTGTGCAGCGATGCCTTGAGATATGACTGATACAATTTACATTATTTTATTCCCCCCCCAGCCCCCCAGTTTAAATTTACTGTCAAATTGAACAACATTTAGCTTCATGGTGATAAAAATGCCACAGACAGGCTAACAAATGACATCAATGTTGCAGTGTTATATTAAGTACGAAGCAACAGGCCCTGGAACCCAAAAAGTGGAGCAACACATGTAGACAGAAAAGAAACTACTCAGAGGAATACTGTACAGTTTCTCTGCTTACCTTCTCTCCTAGATTGGATAAGAGCAAGTCCTTCACCGTGAGCGTCTGACTGGACGAGGTGGTGGTGCTTTGATTCGATGTGAGGTAATATGCCATTCCCAGTTTTTCCTGGATGCTGTCAGACTCCCAGCCTGTCAACGCGATTTCCGACTTCAGAACTAGTCATACATTCATTTGTTGCGTATGCATAATAATACGATGAAATGATTAACCACTGATTTGGTTTCACCGTGACAACGGCCCTATGAGGGAGGACGTAACTACAAAACGGCCTGCGACAGAAATGAGTTCGACACCCCTGTTCTACAGCACGCAGGAGTAAATGGTCGTCTATTTGTAACCCAGCCTCTTACATAGATATGAGACAAATTGTGGGATTTTTTTTTGTCCAACAGCAGATTATAAGCAAATATGTAGATATGAGACAAATTGTGGGATTTTTTTTTTTTTGTCCAACAGCAGATTATAAGCAAATATTTAAATGGCATCATCACTTGTGAATTAGAAACGAAATCCTACCCAGATCAATGGAAACATGGGACGTGATTTCATTTTCACGGTTGTAGGGTGGAAGCTGCACGCATGTGAGGTGAGGCAGCGGCATGTCCAAGCCTGGAGATGAAGTGCAGGAAGGCAGTCGGAGGCTGTCTGCCAATGGCTCCTCGCACATATCGCTGTCCAGGGTGCAGGGTGACCACGGGGGGGACGTCGGACCTGAGGAAGACTCACTCCCAGCCAGCAGTAAGTCCAAAAAGTCTTCCGTACTTTTTCCCTCCGGGCTCAGCGTCTGCGGAGGTCAGTATGTACAGAACGTACTGTATACATCATGGCTTGCAACGATTTATTGACTTTTTGTCATGTCTTTTTGCTTTTCTGCACTGCTGTTTCTGTTCCGCGTGGACTACTGTTAAAGCCCCAAGCAAAGGCGTTCTATTCCAAATACCGTGGTGCCCTGATTTGTAGGTTTAAGTCTTTCTATGACCACCTTCATATCACAAATCATCATTCCCCATTGAAATGAATGGAAATGTCATTAATCCATTCCAGCTTCCCCAAAAAACTTTTTTCCATGGTATTTAATTCCATAAAAACAGATTAATAATGAATCAAGTTTTGCATCAGCATCGTGGATACAGTCATACTACACTTAGTGCAGTGGTGCCTTGCGGCGCAGCTACATAGGAGAACACATTTATAGCACATGCCCTTCATTCACATTGCATTTATTGGAGTCCTCTCAGAGCGCCTGTGTTCAGAGGTGCACTGCAGAATGAGCAGTGTACTTACGTCACACATACTGATGCTCCAAGGTGTCTTGCCGTGGCAACTGCTCGGTTCATCTTTGGTCCTGAACAGCAGATCAATGACATCCATCCCAGCTTTCACCTGAATAGAGGAAAATGAGGACCAGTGCTATGCCAAGTACATTGTCATTGTTAATTTTAAGAAACAACTCACCAAAAAAAAAAAATGGTCTGGATACTGGACAACTATAATACAATGTTTTTCTTTACTCCTAGTGATTGCCAAACTAATAATAATAGTCATGTATGATAATCTTGTGTCATTTTATAAAATGCATACTGCATACCTATATTGAGGGATCAGTGTGACAATAAAACATACATAATACAGTGTTCCATCACTTTTCGCAGGTGATACATTCCAAATGCAAAGTGTAGAACAAATGCCGAGCTATCTTAAATACATACCGGTCTCGTTTTTTTTTTTTGCAAAACAACCACCTCCGCCCTCCAAAGAAAATCAAAATGTTTTTGGAGGGGGGGACTGAAGAAAGAAAAGTAGCAAGAAGACGTGCTAAAACGGCAAAGTAAAACTGCAATACATCAAGTTATGGTCACAAATGAAAATCCGCACTCGAGTGAAGCTGCAAAAACCGAACCGTGAGGTAGCGAGGGAACACCGTAAACCAATTATCACTGCCTATCTTAGCTTTGGTGCAATTAAAAAGCTGTGATGTGAATATGACATATATCACATAAATCTGACATCCTGCATGACTTTTTTTTTTAATAATATATTTTTAAAGTGCATTATGACAAAAATCAGTTTGTTTGTTTTTTAAACAAATGGCATATTGTTCTGAAAATACTGTCTAGGGAAATGTATTAAATGGCATCTTTGTGAAATAAAATCCATTTGAATAAAAAGTAGATTAAAATATGACTTTCTTCCATGTTAAACCTTTCCTTTATTATCATAACAACTTTATCTTGGAAAATATTACTTTGTTGTTTTTTTTTTAATGCAAATTCCTGTTTCAAGCAATTTAAATGAACTATGTTGTAGTAGTTTTTTTTAAGCCACTGTTCATAAACAGATGAGATAATGGAGGTATTTATTCTTTTCCGCATTCTTGTAAAAAGTTGTATTTATACTCATTCAGTACTAAGGGGATTCTTTGACTTCATGGATGTATACATCAAAATTTAACTTTAAAGTTTCTTCAATGCAAGTATAGCCGGAATAAACCTCACTTGTCAATGACTTTACCAGGCTCAACTTTGACTCAATTTTTGACAAAAAACAAATTTTCTAGCGTCAAAATGCTTCACACTTTTTTTTTAATTTAATACAATATCTACATAATCTAAAAGTTAAATTACTGTTTTGAGATACAGCGCTAAATCCACCTGTCACCCGAGTACTTACTTGTTCTCCGCCGAGACCTGACAAAAATTGTTTGTCTCTCCTCTCAACCTGAAGGCGAGCTTGTCACACTCTAACCGTGCCCAGTGTTGATAATCCAACAAGGTGATGAAATATCAGTAAAAGAACGCAGAATCCAAACACTCGGTCGGATCAATACACTCCTCTGTGGCTTGAGCGTTAGAAGAACGTCTAAGTATGATTCAGAGGACAAAGTTGAAGTTCCATATCGCTCACTCATTCCCCCATCCCAGCTGACCGGTGTCCAATCATGTTTCGTCAACAGCTCAGAAAACCAATTACAACACATTGAGCAGAATGATCTGTCAAGGCGGCCAGAAATTCTTGTGGTTTCACATTCCTTACATGGTTGTGTTCACATACATCTAGTTCATGGATCCACAGAACAGAAGCACTTTCAGGAACGAGTCAACCGTTTGGCGGCACACATGCTTCAGTATGTGGCTAACATGAAATGACAGACATTTCAGCTCATACTTCTTGCTAATTTTATACCCACAAGGCTTTGTGTTCCAACATAAAACATTGAATTTCATGACATTGAATACCAAAATATTTTGACACTAGGAAGTTCTGTAATTACAGGGCAGATACATTTTCGGGGTGTAAGCACAGCTAACATGCTGGCTAACTCCACGCTATATTGGTAGAGATGGAGTGACTAAAAAATATGAATTAACTTGTAATTGCGCCAGATTGCCACTGATGGGAACGTGATTGACGCCAAATGTGATTGGGGCACCATTTTTGACCCCCACGCCCTCACCCCCCAAACATCTGGAAAAATTAAAATGATGAAAAACAGCTTGCCTACTACCCAATTCTCAGTCTTTCACATCTTTTCAGCATATTCATAAACAAATCACTGAACTCACTTTGGAGTGTCTTTACGTCTTCTTACAGTCTGTGTCAAGTGGACTACACTGTTGAGTCCTCAAACAAACACATTGTTTTCCAAATAGATTCAAAAATTCCCTTCTGCTCCCCAGTCACGGTTCATATGTTAGAATTTCATTCAGTCCTGCAACAGTTTTGTTTTCTCTTTTCTATCCGGGTATACGATAATCTTCTCTCAGTCAGAGGGAACACACCATGTCTTTCCTTATCTTTAGTGCCATAATAAAGGCCATCTGTCTCATGCTTTTATTAAGGGTACACCCAATTAAGTCAGGAATTACATAAGATGCTCAGGAACATGTGCACTTGCAAAAATGTATTATCATCATCTGAGCGTGATGAGCAGAAGGATCAGAACGTTTCCATGCACAAATTAGTGTTGTGCCACGTTTCCGTTGGTGAGCTTTGGTTGAATGCTAAAGCATTTTTTTCCCCATATTGTTAGTATTGTCATATATAAACCAGTGTTATAAACACCCTCTTGTCTTCAAAAAATGAAATGTTTTAAAGACCACCTATGTAGTGGTGCGTGTGACCCAATTCATAAAAAAAAAAAAAAATCACATTAACACAAACAGTGCACCACTGCAAAAAAACAAAACAAAACAAAAAAAAAACGAAAATCTAACCCAAATTAAATCTCCAATAACGTGTACAGGCAACATATGTGTGCTCACGACAATTCGACTCATATCGTTGTATGCACCAACTTCACAGCACTGTGCCATAAGCACTTGTTGCAGTACAGTTTACAAGCGTGTGGAAATATTTTACCAATATTTTACCGGGGTCATGTTTTGTTTTGTTTCGTTTACACTATGATGACCAACTTACAACATGCTATGCTATGGGACACCAGATAAGACCAGGCCAGATGGCTTGTTGAAAAAAAAAAAAAAAACATGTGTAGGACTAATTATAACAATTTCATTCAGCCTATCAGAGAATTTCAAATACCTCTTTACTCTTGTCATTTATTTGTGAAATCTTGCAAAAGTTACATTTTCATGTTCGATCATTTACCCTAAATTAAGTAAGACGTTTCATGACTTTTTTTTTCTTGATTTTAAAAACGAATTTTTACAGCGTGGGTGACTTTTTCTATTGAATTTGGATGACCAGATAAAAATGAATCCGAGTCTTTGACATGTAACATTAATTTTACAGCTCACGTGAGTCTGAACAGAATTGATATCACTGCAATACATCTCTCATTGAGAACTCGTGTTCAAAAAGACTTGAAAGCAAAGAAGTATTAAAAGAAAACTGGGGCCTTCATTTCTCTTTCACAAAGACGATCTCATTACATTAATATGGCCACTGAATGAACTGATTAATATCATTCAGTCTACTGGCACTCGTAAATATATTAGCTTGCATTTAAAATCCACTTACATGCATCCACATACTTATTATCAGTACGGTAATAAGGATAATAACAAGATTCTACTATCTTTATTGTTTCTCTATCTGTAGAGTGAAGCGTCTCAAAGTACATGCAGATATGACCTAAGAAGGACATGTCAAGCACATCTCTCAATACCAAGAATAACACAGATAATTGATCTTGTGCTACATGCACAATCTCATTTTTCTTATGGATCTATGTGCCCCCTTAAATGTTTTTAGAATAGCGATTCAGCAAAGATAGTACCACAGATGCTTCAGAATGAGTCTTAAAATAAGAAAAAAAATGGCTATATAAATAATAAACACCAAGGCCAGCAACCGCATGAATTATCACTAACAGCCATGAAATGCACGTCATGCTGCAAAATGTGTGCAAAATCATTGTTTGTCTGTAGGGGTGTCCCGATCCCATATTGATATAGGATATCGGGCCAATATCAGCCACCTAAAAAAACTATCAGATTATAACGACCTGCATCCAAAATGTCAGATTTTTTTGGTATTGTATTTAGCTGACCCTGATGTCCGGGATTGGCCCAGAAATACACCTGCCTTCGGGAAAATTAATGTATTTTCCCGAAATTCCCGATGGCCACCCCACCACTGTATGTAACCCAAATAGTAAATGGCTCATATTTTTCATTCCTACTTTTTCTTTGTCTGAATAGTATCACTCAATCAAGTATTTTGTAACATTTCAGAGAGAGAGAGAGAGAGAGAGAGAGAGAGAGAGAAATGGCATGAGCTACTGAACACATTTTCAGATTTGATTGACTGGCTTTCCGGTGTTCGGCCGATGAAGACATCTTCACTTTATGTGAAATTCAATTGTGTGCCATCAGGAGAAATCTGCTGTACTGTTTTTCAGTTCTCCTTGTTCTCGCGAGGTCTCGTGAGATCGCAAGAACGCCCTTTACAGCATCAGAGGTTTCATCTCACTGCTTCTGCACTTCTTTTTCACGCCACAATTTCTGTCCTGCTCTGCCCTCACCTGGTGGAGGTCTGCAAATGCAGCACTTTTTAAGCCAAGACAGGTCCATCACGTTCGAGAAGTTTTTGAAGGGTCATTGTGGTTGTTTACGCCGTAAATGCTAATGCATGAAGCCGACGTTGCTGTCCTTTTTTTTTAAATCATACAAAGGTTAACCAGAAGGCTAGTTGTTGTTCGCACACTTAGTTTTCTTAACAGTTCGGACGTTCAAGGGTTCCGATCTCTAAAGAGAATAGACAATTCAGAATAGATCAGTGGTGGGTGTCAGATTTCAAATCGGACAATAAATAATACTCGATTTTTTTTCACTCCTCTTACTGATTGGTTAGAAAATAACGTGTGCCAGCAAAGTTTGACCAGCAAAACATTTACTAATAAGTACCTATGATGAGTGGTACCTTGATCTACAAGTGACCTGACCTCTGAGTTTTCAAGCTGTTCATCAGCATCTTGATGTGCCACACCCGCGTGAGGTGGATGGATTATCTCAGCAAATTTAGACAGATTTATGAACAGTGCTTGAGATAAATAGAACTTTTGTGTACATCAAAAAATAGATTTGATATATCCTCATGGAAATTAGAGCAAAAACAAAAGTGTTACGAAAGCGTTACGTTTCTGTTTTTGTTCAGCGCACATGACATTTTTTTTCCTCACAAACCGGGCCTGCCGTTAGAGGAGCACGCTAGCGCCCTCTGCTGATCAGGCGCCTCAGCGCAGCCTGGCTCAACTGCGGCGTCTCCGTACGCACTTTCCCATCGCGGCGTTCCGCAAGCAATAACGTGACGAAGATACCCAAATTGTCAACATGGTGAGTCTGTTTCGACTCGCGTTGACTACATGTACGCACTCAACAATCTGTCGTGGCTCATCAGTCGCTAGATTACAAAAATAACCTCTAGGTTGTTGTTGCATGAACGCTACGAGGCGCGTATAGAGCCCGTGTATGTGTTTGCGTGTATATGTATGGGCATGGGAGTGTGTGGCGAACTTGGGTGCCAACGTCTGGTGGTATGTGCGCCTGTGTGGGGGATTCAGTGATTAAAAAAAAAAAACTGAAAAATATTAAACGATGCAAGGCTGTAGCCTCGGCCTACTTTCCGCAGTGACGACCATAGCAAAGCATTATTTTTATATGCCGTTGCTTGGCGTCATATCCAATAAACATGTTATTACAAAACGGAATCCAGGGATGACGTTGGCTTCACTCGCATCAACCACGTAACGTGATTTAAAAGACGGTTGCATAAATACAGGAAGTTGCATGTACTGCGCATTAAATTTCGCCCATTAAAATGAGACTTAATCGCGGGATGCGGGCTAAATAAAGTTAATGTGTTGACTAAATACGGACGTTTTATCACGTTTATTTGTGCCACAAAATTCGGGACACTTTCGCATGAGTAATACTGCCCAATTTTGGATAAGGATACTTAATTTCGGTTGTAATAATGTCATCAGATTGTTGTTGTTTTTTTTAAAATAACATTAAGATATTACAAGCATTTTTGGAACCAATCTGATTTCAAAAGTAAATCATTTTGTTATGTTTACATAATTATATAATGAGCCGACTATACCAAAACCTAGAGTACGTCCCAATTCCACACAGATTCAAATCCCTAACTGCAGATAATTACGTTGCCATCCCTGACAGTGATTATTATTTTTGTAAGGAAAAAGTTACAATTGAGATAATTTAACATGACATTGTGCACGTGTGAGAAAACAACAATAATAATCAGTGTAGTATCATAAAACATGGAGAGGGAGTACTGTATATATAGGTGGGTGGGTAGTGATGAATGACAACCTTATTATACACTCTGACTTCGCCAGCCCATGTTTTGTAACACACATTGTGGGGATGTTTATGTATAGTGGTTAGAATTGGGTGAATTTAAGGCTTAGTATAGTCATTTTTTTCTGTTAGCATTGACTACAAATTGTTAAGGCTGCTCAGACAGCAAAAGTGTGCTGGCAGTATACCAAAGTACAACGTTTGCCTTAGTCCTCATTGCCAGCCTGATAGATTCAGTTTCAGAATGACTTTCTTTTTATAACTCAACTTGGAACGGTTGCAGACCTAGTGGACATGAATTAAGAGACCGGGAATGAAATGCGCTTCCATTTGTAGTAAAGGTAAGGATGTTTCACCAGGTTAACTTCACGGTGGACCAGATCCGAGCCATCATGGACAAGAAGTCCAACATCAGGAACATGTCCGTGATCGCCCACGTGGATCACGGCAAGTCCACGCTGACGGACTCGCTGGTATCCAAGGCGGGCATCATCGCTTCATCCCGCGCCGGAGAGACTCGTTTCACAGACACGCGCAAAGACGAGCAAGAGCGGTGCATCACCATCAAATCGACGTATGTGCCTTCAAGCTCTTTTGGACTCAATGGAATAAACACAAAAGCGACAAAGCATGTAGGCCATGACAGGTTTCCCCAGTCGTAGTTGTCGATCATGGAAGTCTTGCTAAAAAACAATTAAAAATGACCCATGTGGTGGCGGCTACACTTTATACCAGATATCAAAATGAAGTGGCGTCATTCTTTCCTGTTCTTGCAGGGCCATCTCCTTATACTATGAGCTCGATGACAAAGACTTGGCCTTCATCAAGCAGTGCAAAGATGGGAACGGCTTCCTCATCAACCTCATCGATTCTCCGGGTCACGTTGACTTCTCGTCCGAGGTTACGGCGGCCCTCAGGGTGACCGATGGTGCCTTGGTGGTGGTGGACTGTGTCTCTGGTAATCTCCTTCAAACATCCTCCCCCAGGTGTGAATCTCCTCCGGTTAGGCTCATCTCTTATTTCCTCTGGCAGGGGTTTGCGTGCAGACGGAGACCGTACTGCGGCAGGCCATTGCTGAGCGCATCAAGCCAGTTCTGATGATGAACAAAATGGACCGGGCTCTGCTGGAACTTCAGCTGGAGACCGATGAGCTGTTTAGGACCTTCCAGCGTATCATCGAGAACGTCAACGTCATTATTTCCACCTATGGAGAGGATGAGGGGGGACCCATGGGCAACATCCTGGTAAGTTGGGGACTGAAACACACTTTTGCACCCGCCCTCTGAGGGGGAAGCAAGTGGCCTGCGACAAAAAATGAGTTTGACACCCCTGGGTGAAAGGGATGGACGAAAACCCACTGAATTAATCAACTATGCCTGTGGCTCATTCTGGCCACACCAATCATGTATTTTCAACCAAAAACTGTCTTTTGTCCTCAGATTGACCCTGTTATAGGTACAGTGGGCTTTGGCTCTGGCCTGCACGGCTGGGCTTTCACATTGAAGCAGTTTGCTGAGATGTATGTGGCCAAGTTTGTTGCGAAAGGCGAAGCTCAGATGAGTCCGGCGGAGAGGTGCAAGAAAGTAGAAGACATGATGAAGAAACTGTGGGGAGACAGGTAAAACTTCTCAGGAAACGATACAAAAAAATGGATGAATGAGTGGATGAGTTCTCGAGCCACCGCTATATTTAATAATTCACGTGCTACTTGCAGATATGTTGATCCAAGCACCGGCAAGTTCACCAAGACTGCTATAGGTGCTGACGGCCAGAAATATCCTCGCTCTTTTTGCCAGTTCGTTTTGGACCCAATCTTTAAGGTGAAAAGCTGCTCTCTGAATGCCTCACAAAGGCCTCATTCAAATAAGGGACTGAAGAATTCCCATTGATACCACGTCTGCAATTGCCTCCATCCAGGTGTTTGACGCCATCATGAATTTTAAGAAGGATGAGACGGCCAAACTCATTGAGAAGCTGGACATCAAGCTGGATTCGGAGGACAAAGAAAAGGAAGGGAAGCCTCTGCTGAAGGCAGTGATGCGTCGCTGGCTGCCTGCCGGAGAGGCCCTGCTCCAGATGATCACCATCCACCTGCCCTCACCTGTCACCGCTCAGAAATACCGCTGTGAGCTGCTCTACGAGGGCCCGGGAGATGATGAAGCTGCCATGGGTCAGTTGGAGATTGCGACTCATCAAACGTGGACAAAATACTCACTGTGCTTAACTAGAAGTTTAAAAAAAAAAAAAAAACTGTGTCAAAAGTATGTCGAAGTACTGATTCAACTACAGTGGCACTTTATAGTGCGTTGCACATGTAAGTCTGACTGAAATCTAAATGCACGAAAACCAAAGTGACATTTCCCTTTGGAAATAAATAAAAATAAATTAATGCGTTCCAGACACCTCAAAGATTTTAACAAAAAAAAAAACACATATTATAAAAACAATATGTTTTACAAACAGAAACCAGTGTAAAATAAATCTAAATGCCAAATGAAGCATTTAAATGACCCATCCCTGCCTTAGATGAATGAGTGGGATGATGCTCACTCATCGAAAAACAAAGGCAGACTGAGTCACTATTTTGGGAAATGAATTGCTGAGTCACACGGTTTTGTTTTGTTTTGTTTTTTGGGGGGGACAAAAACCAAGCGGATGTACCAAAATTGCAACAAAAGTTTGATGAAAAAAGTCATTGAAAACTGAAATCACACATCCCACCATTTGGAAGTCAGCTCATCAGCAAACTTTGCAAAGCATGATAATGATCCTGATCATTTGAATCGGGTGTGTTGGACGATTGAAACATTTAAAAAAGGCTCAATAAGGAGCTCTCGGTAAGGAGCACTTGGGCAACCCCTGCCTTACAGCACGTGCATGTGAAGTCCATTCTGACATCCTGTTGTGATTTTACAGGTGTTAAGAATTGTGATCCCAAAGGTCCCCTGATGATGTATATCTCCAAGATGGTCCCAACCAGTGACAAGGGTCGCTTTTATGCATTTGGCCGCGTGTTTTCTGGATGTGTGTCCACCGGCCAGAAGGTGCGCATCATGGGGCCAAACTTCACCCCTGGGAAGAAAGAGGATCTTTATGTCAAGCCTATTCAAAGGTTAGCAAATGTATACCCCCCACCCCCGCCAAAAAAACAAAACACATTTCAATATGGTGTAAGACCTTCTCAATATGTTGTTCATGTTCTTATCTAGGACCATCCTAATGATGGGAAGATATGTGGAGCCCATTGAAGATGTTCCGTGTGGCAACATCGTAGGCCTCGTTGGAGTCGACCAGTTCCTGGTTAAGACAGGGACCATCACCACTTTTGAACAAGTACTTTGTGGTTCAATCCAAATTGTTTCTTCTGTCGACCTTTTCACCATGAGGTCACATCTACTTCCAAATGGCAAAAAACTCCTACTGGCACCCATTTGGGCGAGGCAAAGCGATTGAAACCGAAATGGATAGCGTGTTGTAGCACGGAGGTTAGCTAGCAAGGTAGCCATTATGTTTTGCTAAATTCCTCAACGTAACAGAACCAAACATTTTATCCCTACTTGTGAGAAAATGATGGAGCTTTGGTTTGATTAAATATATCCCGTTTTGACGGGTTGACCAGTCTTGAGTGTTTAAAGGTTAGATATAAAATCCTCCATGTTTGGCTTCCCCCCCCCATTATTTATTTCTGACAACCAAAGTCATGTTTCAGCTCAGCGACTGTGTGCCTCTGCAGGCCCACAACATGAGGGTGATGAAATTCAGCGTCAGTCCGGTTGTCAGAGTTGCCGTGGAGGCCAAGAACCCGGCCGACTTACCCAAGCTGGTGGAGGGCCTGAAGCGCCTGGCCAAGTCCGACCCCATGGTGCAGTGCATCATCGAAGAGTCTGGGGAGCACATCATCGCAGGAGCCGGGGAGCTGCACCTGGAGATCTGCCTGAAGGACTTGGAGGAGGACCATGCCTGCATTCCATTGAAGGTGAGGGATCCACACCCATCACCAAATGAGATCCAACGCATCCGTGTCTGCCTTAATAAAGATAATACGATGCCGTTTTCATTGATACTTGCTTTATTTATATTGTGTATAACACTTAGAATTGTAATCTACATTCTTTCCCCCTTTTTTTCCCCAGAAATCAGACCCAGTTGTGTCTTACAGAGAGACAGTGACAGAGGAATCTGACCAGATGTGTCTCTCCAAGTCTCCCAACAAACACAATCGCCTCTTCATGAAGTCTCGTCCTTTCCCAGACGGCCTGGCCGAAGACATTGAGAAAGGAGATGTCACGGCCCGTCAGGAGCTGAAGGCTCGTGCTCGCTACCTGGCCGACAAGTATGAGTGGGAGGTGACCGAAGCGAGGAAGATCTGGTGCTTTGGTCCCGATGGAACCGGGCCCAACTTACTCATCGACGTGACAAAGGGGGTCCAGTACCTCAACGAGATTAAGGACAGCGTGGTGGCTGGGTTCCAGTGGGCGACTAAAGAGGTGGCCATCAGTGAATTTTCTGCAAAGCCAATTTATCCATTAATTGTGTGTACAGTGGTCCCCTACTCCCCACCCCCCACACTCCAGTATAGCATTATCCCAAATATTTGCAACATGCAAATTCTTTCTTTTTTTTTTTTGAACACCAGTGGTGGACTAGCACACGTAAACAGACATAATACTCACACATGTATATTTGCTATCCTGTGCGAAGTTATATTGCTACCGGTTCTCCATTTATATCTGTGTATCTGCATTATCCTGCTCCCAGGTAGCAATGGCACACACACAGACACCAGGAAATGCAACACGATATCCATTGAATTGAATAAAAAAAAATTTTTTTTTGTTTGACAGCAACGTTGTGCTCATTCTACAGGGTGCAAAATGCAACACGATATCCATTGAATTAAATTTATAAAAAAAAAATTTTAAAAAAGTTTTTTTTCACAAGCAAAATGGTTTGACAGCAACGTTGTGCTCATTCTACAGGGTGCGCTGTGTGAGGAGAACATGCGCGCGGTCCGCTTCGACATCCACGACGTGACGCTGCACGCCGATGCCATCCACCGCGGCGGAGGACAGATCATTCCCACGGCCCGCAGGGTTCTGTACGCCTGCCAGCTCACTGCTCAGCCTCGCCTCATGGAGCCCGTGTACCTGGTGGAGATTCAGGTGTGGCTGCAATCAAATTCAAGTTTGCCTCTTCAAAGGAAACAGTCCCATTAATGTTCCGAGGATTAGAGGGGCCAGCAGCGCAACTGATGTGCAAAGGCGTTGCGCAGATTAGGCAACAAAACAGGCAGAAATCTGATCGGATGACGAATCTTCACATCTCCTTGCACGACTGGAAGCTGAACAATTTCACGGGACAAATGTTCTCATTGGCTTTCCCCACAAATGGTGTTTGATGCTGTCATTTCTGTTTTTTCTCCCCATTCAGTGCCCTGAAGCAGTGGTGGGCGGGATCTATGGTGTTCTGAACAGGAAGCGAGGTCACGTGTTTGAGGAATCTCAAGTCATCGGAACCCCGATGTTTGTGGTCAAAGCCTACCTGCCCGTCAACGAATCCTTCGGTAAGCGCTTTAGTCAGGGAAAGCGTCAATGGCCCCAAGGAAGTTTCAGTGACATCTGTTGGTGGTCAGTCACATAACAAGATTACAAAACTCTCCATCCCCCTTTGCCCCTCAAAAAACAAAACATTCACAGTAGACGTCTATTTACGAGGGACAGGCATTGAGCCCCCTCAAATAATTTTGGGTGGCTGAAATGTGAATTATTATTTCTTTCAAGGTTTCACCGCTGACCTGCGCAGTAACACTGGAGGCCAAGCCTTTCCACAATGCGTGTTTGATCACTGGCAAATTCTCCAAGGTGACCCTAAAGACCCCGCCAGCAAACCCTTCCAAGTCGTTGCTGAAATTAGGAAGCGTAAAGGTCTCAAGGAAGGCATCCCCGCTTTGGACAACTACCTGGACAAATTGTAATGAGCGACTTTGGATCGACATACATGTCCAACTCTTTTATCATTTCATCTTAAAAGGGGAAGTCAACCACCAAAATTTCTCGACCGTCATTTTCTATGCGCCTTCACAGGTGGGGCTGCCTAGAACATGTTTTTGGTAAAGAACGTTTTGGGGTTGACTTCCTCTTTAACCTTATGGGCACTTTAAAAATCTTTGCACCGGCTTTAAAGTTTGCACAATGAGTCCCGACTTCCCAAAAAAAAAAAAAAACTTTTGCGTGTGCTGTTACAGGCCACTTGGGAGCAATGATGCTTCCCTATTAATTTAACAGCAACAGCACACCAAGTGCCTAGGCCAAAGGTTCCAAGAAGTATTGGAATAAAACTGTGAGATGATCACTTCCTTGAGTTAGTCTTCTGCACCCCCCTCCCCCCCACCTTTGCCATTTCATCGGATACAACGGCTCTCGAAGGTGCACTGTGATACTGCTGCAATAATGTAATAAGTGACTGCAAGCAAGAACATTGCGGAATTGGTCAAGCGCTCCATTGATCTTCACGAATAAAACATGCAACTGCAGATGAAGTGGCTTTTATTATTTGGAAGTTTCTAAAATGATGCGGTTAAGCACCAGTATCTTCTTTCAAGTTCCCTTCATTCATGACTAATGAACTCATTTTTTTGCACTCTTTATTCAAGTGTTTTCAAGACGTATATATAGAGAAGAGAATGTTAATAAATGCCTGATTAAAAAAAAAAAAACATTTGCAAAGACTTTTGAAGCGATATTACAGTATTATATATTCAATACAGAAAAACTTGCCTTCTGGAAATAGTAATTCATTCTGAACTTAGAACCTTTTGCGCAAATAATTGAACTGATTCAAGAAAGAGGCTATTTGCTTTATCGCTTCTTACCGGTAATGCATTTCCCGAAGCCGTCAACGATCATTTGCGTACTATTTGGAGCATGCATTTACTTCTCCGTGATGACCAATGAATCTACTTTCACAGTCTATTGTCGACCATGCCTCATTTCGATTCAATTGATGTGATGCAGGGATTCCATTTCCGAAAGCCTTCAGTTTGACCAAAGCAGTTGGAATCTTAAATATTTTCGTTGCGCTGATGTCTGCCGGGGGACTCAGTCTCGTTGATTGACTTTACACAGAGCAACTTTGTGGCAGCCGGGGTTTGTGAAACGATTCCACGACCCGGGCCCATATATTTACAACAAAATTAAAAAGGAAAAAAAAAAAAAGACAAAGGTATTTGAAAAAATGATCAACCAACCAACTATGCAAAGGCCAAGAAAGTGCGAGAGCTTTTGGATATCGGCAGATAGATACAAGATCAAACCGTTTTTACTGCAGTAACTCACGAGTTGGCTTATCGAACGGTACTGTAAAGGTCAAGAAGTTTTTGCTTTGAATAACGCCTTTGAAATCCGCAGATGGGCGGAACTGACAGCTACCCGCTGACTTGGTAGTTGTGAAAATGCTGGTCTGACTAGCTTAGGGTGACATTCGGTGTCAAGCTCTTGGTTGGCAAACCACAGCGGAGATATTCTTGCTGCTCATAATTTCAGCAGGTACACCCTTTCCTTTGCTTTTTGTTGCGCTGTGGAGTCATGAACAGTCACATCAGTTTCGGAAAGATGGAATAAGAGAGAGACATACTACACACAATATTGTGACCTATTGCCTCATGGCTATTTGTCTTCCAATGCGACCAACCGAAGTGCACCGTATGGAGGGAACAGAATTATGACAGATGAGCCCCTAGATGTAGACCTCTCCCGCCCCCACCCTGACACACAGCCCCCCCAAGGGAGCTGCCTTCCTCGGCTGTCACATTTGATGGAACATCTCCGCAAATGTCAGAGGTGACTATGTGTAGAAGATGACCTCGGGAATCTGTCCATCCTCGACCGAAGTGCCGTTATTGTTACCCGCCGCGTAGCAGAAGGTGAAGCAGGTCTTGGTGCCGGTTGTTGATGACTCGTGTGTGATCTTTCGCATTCCCTTAGTCCCGTAATGAGAGTCTGGGCCCTGTAGGGGAGGAATGAGAGAGAGAAGGAGGGGGTGAGTAACCACTACCAGATAGTCATGGGAGTCGATTTCAGATTCTGTAATTGAACGCCACATTTTTTTCCCCAACAGACAATTGGTAGGACAGAGACGCACAAGTACATCACGTTCATCCACGCGTAGTGGCAATAGCCAATTGGTAGGACAGAGACGCGCACGCACAAGTACATCACGTTCATCCACGCGTAGTGGAACACGGGGGGGCTGTTGATTTCACGTCAGCGCCCCGCCAGATAATGAGCTCGATAATGATTCTGCAGCAAGTGTTTACTGTGACGGTGACCGGTGGAGACGCGACTCCCACAACTGAAATTCTCAATTCCAAAATGAGGCAGGTTATTGTTCCATGTCTGCCCCCCCCCCTTCCCCTCCACTCCCCCAGATAATGAGCTTGATAACGCTTCTCCAGCCAAGTGTTTAATGAGACTAGCTGAGACCTTCTCCCATATAAGTGAAATTCTTCACCCCTAATTTCTGGCAAGTTTACCGTACAATCATCTTTTTACGATTGGCCTGGCATGCAAAGTAATGAATTTTCGTACTTAAAAGCTGGTTGAAAATAGTCAAACCTATGCAGTCTGTACTTGAAACATTTGAATAACCCCAAAAATCAAATACATTACCGTCTCCCCCCACCAAAAATATCCAGGGTGCATGAAAGGGTTAAAAAAAATGATTGGATACAGGCCTTGAGTGTAGCACAGGCGGTGTAGTTAACATTGGGGAGAATCTCCACTGGTTCTTTGAACATGACTCGGAAGGTGTTGGCTGAGCCGTCGCAACTGAAGCCCGTTTCATTCTGGCCCAGCACAGTGTTACTGTCCGTGTGAATAATCTAGGCGGAGAGAAGCAGGACAGCAGACATTGCCGAATACAGAAAAACAACATGGGTGAAAACGAGTGCGCCTCCGGATCATACCTGAATGTTGACTTGGTAGTCCGTCGGCCCGTGTATCGAGCCGTAAAGGCCGAAGCCAACCACAAATATCCTCCGGTTTACTGAGAATCTAGAAACATGATCATCATATTATTAGCTGAAGACAAGAGCGAGCTTGGAACACAATTTACGGTGTTCTCCCACGTATTCTCAACTCACTGCTTCTCCTATTCGCTGATTTTTTTTTTCCTGGGGGGTGGGTGCGGGGGGGGGGGGTTTTTTGGGAA
>NW_017806235.1:2124634-2126586 GCF_001891065.2 Hippocampus comes
TTAGGGTTCACTGTGAAGTGGAGGAAGAGACTCACCACCTCTCGATCAGTCAGTATGCTGGACTGCGCCGGTCCTGATGAAGCAAAATACGCGGACGGGTGAATGCCGTTTCGCCTGTGCGCTTTTAAGGAATCGGTAAAGTGTACTAAGAGGGGAGTTTTTGCTACGTGTCAATTCACCTGCGGCAAACTCTTCAATGGTCATGAGAGGGAAGCGGATAAGTGTGAGCGCCTTGCCCAGCACTTTGCGCTTGTTCTCCGGGGTGGGCTGCAATTGCTGCCGGTGGGCCTCCGCTTCCGCCCAACGCACTGCAGCGCCAAACAAACGTACCTCCCGCACACCCAAAGTGTCCCTCTCCAACACGGCGACCAGCGTATCTAAAAGGAGATAAACTCGTCATCAGATGCGAATGTGAAAATGAAAAGGCAAGCGGGAGAATTACCGAGGTCAACGTCTGTGAAGCCTTCGGCAGCGAGAGCATCCCCCGTGTTCTTATCAATGTTTTCTAGACAGAGGCTGGCAAGCTGAGGCTCATCAAACAGGCGTGCCTGAAACAAGAACACAAGAATGTACGCGCATGAGCCGTAATTTAAGGTACACCTCCACCTATTCCATGCCTTCATCCCATCTTGGATGGATTGCTGTAACGCACTTTGCTTTGGAATGCGCCACCTTGCTCCGCAAAAAGCGTGTCCATAATGACCAAGTCAATTTAATTTGAGCTGCTCGCCAAGTTAACCAAAAAGTAAATTGGGTCCAGCTGTCAGGACAGCTTTATCGTGGACGAGGCGCGACGACAACAGCGCATGTAACCGCGCGCACGTGACATTTTCGATAAAATGAATTGGATGGGACAGCTTTATTGTGGACGAGGCGCGACAAACAACAGCGCATGTAACAGCGCGCACGTGACATTTTCGATAAAATGAATTGGATTGCAAAAGCTGCCGAGAAGGTGTTTTTTCCCACTACATGTAACAACAGGAATTGGACAATGCAAGCACAAATCTTTACTTTTACATGAAAATTTAAAATCTGTTTCATATGATCGGTGTGTCTGACCTGTGTGAGAAGCATAAAAGCATTGTCAGCTCTCAGGTTCTTCTTGAGAAACTCCACGCAGTGTGCCTCCAGGGCTGGGACAGCGTACTTTTTGGCAGTATATAGTGTGGTCATCACGGTCTCTGGCCCAATCTGAACTTCATCAGAGTACAGAAACCTAGACAGGGTCAAAGTGTATCCATTTTAAGTACCATCAATGGATTCAATCCGGCTAAACTTTTAACTCACTGATGTACAGCATATATAAAAATCCTGCATTTGTCTTTCATAACGCTGGCATTGGGCCGAATCCTCTTATCTCTTTTTCTTTTTTTTAATACAGATTTGTCAAAACTCTTGAAATTCCCAAATTGTGACATTGGAGGTTTCGGACACAGTTACAACCAAACCTAAAGTGTGTTTCAAGACCTCAAAAAAAAATTTAATTCTCTATAGTGGCGGCCCGGCAGTCCAGTGGTTAGCGCGTCGACCTCACAGTGCAGAGGTGCAGGGTTCGGCTCCTGTGTGGAGTTTGCATATTCTCCCTGTGCCGGCTTGGGTTTTTTCCGGGCTCTCCGGTTTTCTCCCACATTCCAAAAACATGCATGGCAGGTTAATGGAACACTCGAAATTGTCCCTAGGTGTGATTGTCAGCGCAGATGGTTGTTCGTCTGTGTGTGCCCTGCGATTGGCTGGAAACCGGTTCAGGGTGTCCCCCGCCCCCTCCCCGAAGACAGCTGGGATAAGCTCCAGCACACACCGCACCCCTCGAGAGGATAAAGCGGATCGGAAAATAGATGGATGGAAGTTCACTATACTGCCCAAGTGGCGTTGTTTACGTTTGGCTCGGTGCACTGTGAGATGCGTGACGTCAACGGCGGGGGCTCGGCTGGCACCCCCGTTGGACAAAA
>NW_017806235.1:2126599-2143605 GCF_001891065.2 Hippocampus comes
CTGGTTGCAAAAAAAAAAAAATCCTGCCCTCGACAAGACAACATGCAGACCCTCTGCCCTTACTTTAACAGTGCCAGAAAGGCGGCTGGTTCCACGTCAGGAAGCTCGATTTCCGTTGACGTCGTCGCCATTCCGCCGTTGAACATAGCATCAAAAACGGCGCTTCCAACGGCCAGAACAAACCTAACAAGTCAGAGCCAGCTAATCAGATTAAAGCATCACCATTGAAGCTTTGTGCAGTTAAAACTGATCTGACCTGTGTGCGGGTATCCTCTGAACCCCCATTCCTTTGCCCACCAAGAAGTGAACGTCACTGAGCACTTCGTTGTTGAACAGAAACGCGACCCTCTCCTTCACGGTGCTCTTTGTCGCCTGCCAGTTGTACACCGGCTCTCGGTACACTAACACGGACGCGGCAGCCGGAGCGGAGGTGGGCGCCGCCGCCGGGGTCGCGTTCGACGCCGCGACAGCTGCCATGTTAGACGCCGGGGTATCCATGCCTCCGGAGCCTGCCGCACTCGCCGAGGTCGGCGGCTGATGAGAGCCCTGTGCGGTCAGTGAAGCTCCGGAGGTCAGAACGCCGTTGCCGTCTAGACCGCCAGGGCCCAGCTGAGGGTTGGATCGTCGAGTAGCTCCCTGCGCCCCGCCAGCCGAACCCAACACTCCGCCATTAGATGCCGGCATCGAGAAAACGCTATTGCTGGGTTGGCTGTTTCCCAGAGGACCCGCGCCGACGAAGTTGAGACACGGAGGCCTGCCACTATTCTCACCAGCAGCCATCTTACATGTAGCACAGGCGAAAAAAAAAACAAAAAACACGCTTCTTCATGTCGTCAGTTTCTAGTGCTATCGACATCAAAAGTTTGTACAGCGCCCTCTATCGCGCGGCCTGTTTGACTTGTAGACATGAATCCATTGTGAATTGTCATACGCCAATAAGACATGACAACATTAAAAAATATAGCTTATATAAATATTTTTCCATTGGAAAAACAGTAAAAAAAAATCACCATTACTAATAAATTGGTTTATATAATGTCGTTTTTCTAGATATGCAAAGATACCAATAAACTATGTACAGCTAAAATAACAATAATATGGTGGATAAATATTCCATTTTAGAAGCAAATATTGTTTCCTCCACTTTCTGCTCTGTGTCTGATTTATGATCAGGAACGATCCTCGGGGAACTGTTTTAAAAATGGCCAGTTTACTAGTTTCCTCTTGTTTTGGTTCTGTATGTGGAGATGGAATTTGGTCAATGTCCAGTGCAGAAGCCTAGCCGAGCCTCGTGGGATACATTAAACCCTAGAGTATTTGCCTGATCACCTTTGACAGAAAGCTGTGAAGTAGCAGTTTTTCAAAGTAACTAATTTCATGCTTTATTAATTTCAGTGGTTTTAATCAAAGTCAAAGAATTTTCAGGCCACCCATGCATCCTTCAATTTTCCTGTATCCATCCCTCAAATGAAAAAGTTTGCTCTAACCTAACCGGTCGAGTCAGACGGCTGAACCACACCATGACATTTCTTCCCAAGAGGGAGATTTACTTTGCCTTTGTGTGTCCTGTGGAGTTCAGTTCATCTTTTCATAAGTGAGGTTCAATAAGTAGCTAAATAAAATTGAATTGAACTATGTGTTACACTGAATTACAAAAAACATTAAATTTACTTTTTAGGAATAAAACAATCCATTTTGGATGAACACTTAGGCCTACTATACGACTGTATGTTGATTTTTTCCCGAATCACTATGGCGAGTTAAATTTGTTTTGAGGTGAGGGAAAAGTTTGAGAACCACCTGACCGGTCAATTGTTTTTCTGGTTTTATTGCGACATAAGTCCCCAATGAAGGCCAGCCACTGATTCTTGACTTTTGACAATATCTGACCCACATCGTGGTTTGGATAAATTCGCTTTGTGGAAGAAAGCACGATTGCAGTCCCACCACGTTGCCGTCCTCCTTTCACCTCCCCTCTTCCTGCTCCTCATTCTACTGACGTCACAGCGGCGAGGGGAGCTGTCCTGCTGAAACAAGATGGCTGTGCGGGCGGGAGGAGCGGCGAGCTGAGGCAATGCAGGGGAGCTACAAAAGTGGACACAGGGTTTCACCCCTGTGCCGAGCAGAAGACGACAGCCGCGCGTAGCGACCGACGAGCCCGTGTGAGAGAACACCTCGTTTATCTTCCTCAAATTTGGCTTTTAACAGTCAGACGGAGGGAGCGAGACTGCAAATCACGGTTCGCTCAGGCAGCGGCGGCTCACCGTAGGACAGCCGGGATCCCTCACGCCACGCGACGGAGATGTCCCTACTATGTGTGGGAGGTAAGACGGATACGAGCATCTTATTTGGCCTCTGACTTTTTAATTAATTTTTTTTTGGTACTGCACCAAACTGTCTGATGGCTCCCCCGTTGATTGAAAACTCTTGCTTTTATGTCAGCATCTCTTCAAATGGCCACCGAACACGTTCTCTCAAGTGTCACTCGCACCTTTTCCTTAGCCCACGAGAGCAGATTGGTGTGGGGGCAACGTGAGAGGCGAAACCGGTCGTCACCTTGTGTGTTATCAAAGTACCTAAAATTGTAGTTAGCTGGACCAACGTATATTGGACTGTCTTTTCCTGCTTGAGCAAATAACGTAGCTGTTGAGTTTGTCTACTGTGTGTGTGTGTGCGTGTGTGTGTGTGTGTGTGTGTGTGTTGTGCGTGTGTGTGTGCGCGCGCGTCTTCCACTCATCATTTCGCATGTGCAGACCGATGAGCAGGACGTGGAAAAGCCCCTGCCGTTGCCGCGTTGTTGCCATTGCCGCCTCCCTCCTTCTGCCGCTCGGCTGTAGTCGTGAGGGAATACTCGCCGGGTGGAGGGAAGTGCGCGTCACTTCTCAACGTTTCCCCCTCTCCGGCGATGCGTCATCTCCTCCCACCCGAAAAAAAAAAAACACCTGATGCTGATGCTGGAGCCTCCCGTTGTCATGATGAATAAACCCTTGGTACGATTGCCCATTGAAAATAGAAGCTGGGTAAAGCTGAAGTCAAATAACTCCCCTCCCTTTCCATTGATTTTATGAAGTGTTAAGTCAATGCTTTAATGACGTGTCGCACTAGATGAGCCCGTGAGCAAGGCATCGACGCCACAACTGTTTCACTATGCTTTGTGGGCAACCAATGGAATTTTCTTTCTACTGAAGCTTGACTGATATTGGTGGTGGTGCGGTGGGGGGATATTCATTACTTCACTTTCTTTATAAAGAGGTTCTTGGGTTTATTTTTTCAATAAAAGGATGATAGGCAGCACCAGCATGCTCGATATGAAAGTATTTTTAACTGAATTTGACCAAAGAACATTCAACAAAATAGTTCAGGGCAGGGCTCCGCTTGCAAATGTCATATGACCAAACCCAGAAAACAGCTAAGCTGTGATTGGTCGTTACCTGAGCAACTGTGATGTCATTTTCAGTCGACACCAAGTGGCAAAATGGCCGCCCCCAGAGATGGCTAAAAATGCGTGGATTTTGCTGCTTAATTCAGATTCCACAAATGTGCAAGAATGCGTCAGTTTGGAGGGGTGCGGATGTACGATTTGTAAACGTACTTTTCGATATTCAACCTCTGAGGGGTTTTATGGCCTTACGTTCAAGACAGGGGTTGTTTTTCTACTTTGTAAATTTCAGCCATTGAAATTTGACAATTGCATTCAACTACATTGCAATGTCATTTTGAATTCAATGAAATGTTCATCCCTACCGGTGATTAACTGGTAACCATTCCAGTGTGTCATCTGCCTTTCACCCAACGTCATCTCGGATGAACTCCAGCTCCCTGCCCCCCCGAACACGATGAGCTGTCTAGAAAATGAATGAATGAATGGATGGCTCGGTGAATCACCGCAAACGTTTCCTATTCATTGCCGGCCGACCTACAGGTCTCCCTGCTCTAAATGTGAGTAATCACTGTAGTGTGTCAGAGCTCGTGGCCTTAGTCGTATATTTAATGGTGGCCAAATAGGGTGGCAAGGATAGGTAAAGGGGCTTCAAAGTCACCTCTTATGCGTCATCGTTCATGCCAGCCCACCTCATCTCATTCTACCAGGACCGCCCACTGACTGTCCCTGCACTGAGTCAGTCCCGGGTGTCGTTAAAGCCCTCCGAGTGATCCATTCATAAAGGCCGGCCGCGACTGCTGTCAGAGCCGTAGACTACGAGACTTGGCAGAGTGCCTCGCTTTTGTTCCTTTTCCATCATTCATGCTTACCTGACTGGAGCTATTTCTGGCCTCCACAGTACTTGCGCTTCTTCAAGAGGCCGCCTTTCTTCATGCACGGTATCTGTCGACGATGCAGAAAGCAGCCACGCGGACAGATTGTTTGTTTTATAATGTGGTTGCACAAGTGTGCACACCCGCTTACAACCCGGATGTGGTTGTGTTCAGAATTATGCAATCATATTCAAACTCGTGTAAAACGAGAGTCAGCACACACCTGCCACCATTTAAAGTGGCTCATTTTTTTTTTTTTTTTTTTTTTTTTTTTTTTAAAAAGGACGTTTCAGCAGGGGTGTGAAGACTTTTTTCATCCATTGTATTGTCATAGCTTAATCCCCATTTTTCTGAATCACGGCTACCTATCCATAACCTGCTTCCAATAAATTGATCGAAATGGTACAACCCCGCACAGGCAAGCGTTTGAGTTCAAGGCATGTACAATGCACATGTTGGCCGTTGTGCTCGCTGCTTGCATGTGTGACAAAAAAAATGGTGTCATGGAGTCTTGCGGACCTTTCTTGTGACAAACCCACCCTGTCATGGAGATTTATGATCGCCAGCCCTAATTAAGGTTCAGCCTTTCCCAGTCAGAAATCCAATTTCACTTCATATTGATCCTCCTCCCCAATGCGTTGATGCGTCTGTTTTGATATCAAATACAGGAACACTTCCAAAGCCAAACAAACAAAAAAATGGCGTGGGGGGGGGGGGGGGGGGGGCGGTTGCCATTGTGGATTTGGCATGCCAATTTTAGTTTTCATCTAACTCTTCAATTTCTTTATTTCAAATTGTTCCCCAGTCTCATTTCATTTTAAGAGCTGCTACATATTGTGATGTTAACCCTCACCGATACATAAAAATGGATGTCCTCTCACTAGCGTGCACTTGATACAAAAACGGTTTTGCTGACTCAGGACCGATTTTACATAAACTTTTTTTTTTTTTTTTTTTTTGGCTGGTTACTATAGAGACAGGTCGTGATGTGGCAGGCCACTATGAAAGAAGCTGATATTGGTGTGCACAGCACGTATCCCTGGAGGTGATAGAAGTAAACGTTTAGTTCACAACACTCACTTTGGACGGCGTTGATACGCGCGCGTTTGTGTGCGGGATGTGGAAACTCACAGCGAGAGTGACGTGGAGATGGTATAGAACAAGAGCGCACCGGAACGCAGCATTAAAAATATATGCCCCGCCTCTTTGTCAAAGCTGGTAAAACGGCGCTGCAATGTGGACCGTCACTATAAACCGGTGTGTTTAACAAAAAAAAAGAAATGTTTCATCATAATGGCTGGTTTTATCCCTCAGGCTTTTTGCTTTTTGTAACATGACTTCCTTTCCACGCACAACATGTATGGTCTCCTGCCGTGTCACGTTGACAAGGTGTAAACAAGTATGGCTGCCCATGTTTATGCTCGGATGTGTGGACAAGAAAGCAGCGGATTTGCATCGTTGCTGTTTCTCTTCTCTCCAAACAGTTCAGCTAAAGAAACGCTGAGCTGCCTAAAACGTGAAATAAGAGTATTTGGTATTCTGTATGGTACTCCGGTATCTTATATTGTCTTTTTAAATCCCAGAACCGAAGTTGCATGTGTTTTATTATATCTATGTATTTATTTATTTATTTATTTTTGCAAATGAAAGCAGATGGTGTTCTTGTTTGTGACTCTGTCCCCTCTGTGTGGTTCCACAGTGAAGAAAGCCAAGCTGGATGGACCCCAAGGTAAGTCATCAGGTCGATTGCACGCAGAGATTGGCTGCTCCAAAATATGGCGGAATTGTAGGGAGTGTTCGACAAACCACTACAATCTGTTTTATGTCTAAAGGGCATAAAATTACAATAATTCAACAAGGTTTTCTTCTCTTTCTGGCAGAGAAGTTCAACACCTATGTGACTCTGAAAGTCCAAAATGTGAAGAGCACAACCATCGCCGTCAGGGGCAACCTGCCCAGCTGGGAGCAAGACTTCATGTTGTGAGTCCTTCGCTGTCTCCTCTGTCTGTCTTCACTTCACTCCTTCCTGTTTTCTCCTCTCATCCGCTCAATGTCACTCGGCTCCCGTTGCTTGAACACATCAGTGAATTGGACAACGCAGCTTCTTCATCTTCATCATCTCCGCCCCACATCCTCTGCTTGTGCTTTCCGTGCACGATTGGCATCCTTTGAACCCTTTCGTCCACCCTGTAACCCCGATAACATGGGAAGCTGTCCGCTGTTGGAGCCGGCTGTCCCTGAAAGGGTTAAATTCGTTTGTTAGAGCCTGTACCTCAATAACCATCCGAATAATTGAAATCACTCAAACGTTACGCAACGTGCGGTTTAGCGTCGTATTAACATTACGGCATCGGGGGTGATGGATGGTGAGAACCATTTAATATGTGGGCTGCAGCAAACTGGCTGACCACACGGTCCTGTGCATTAGCATTACTAGAATGCTTGGAGGCGTTCAACGTTGTTCTGGGGTTTGACATCGCCGAAGCTCTCTTATGTAATGATTGGGTAGCAGAGAGAGCGAGACGCTCGCCTGTCCTTCAAAGTGCCTTAAAGTGACCTATGTCTTAATTAAAGTCCCACCGATCTCCCGCCAAGCATGTGATCGCATCGCCTTCCCCACCGACGACATCAAGCTCCTTCCTGCCTTCCTTCATCACCCTCTTCCTCATTTCTGATGGCGGACATGAATGCTTTATGCCACGTTAGCCACACTTCTATTTTTGTTCCAGTAGAGGCAACATGTCAACCCCGCCCACTTTCTCTGTTTCTCATTTCAGTGAAATCAACCGCTTGGACCTGGGTCTAACTGTCGAGGTGTGGAACAAAGGCTTAATCTGGGACACGATGGTTGGCACAGTGTGGATTCCCCTCCACAGCATCAGACAGTCAAATGAGGTTGGCCACCAGTGACCCTCAACTCAAACTAAATATTCTTGATGATCAGTGTTGACATGCTTGCGGATGATTTGTGTAGGCCATTTTTTTTTAATGCTCATCCGCCTATCCAGCTCTTTCGTTGTGCACACAGGAAGGCCCGGGTGAGTGGCTCACATTGGACTCTCAGGTCATCATGACTGATAATGAGATCTGCGGCACCAAAGATCCCACGCTTCACCTGATGCTGCTCGACACGCGTTTTGAGCTGCCCCTTGGTGAGTGTATGAGTTCTGCCTTTTCGCACACACGGCGAGTGACCAATCGGAACCTCTGGTGGATGGGGAAATGTGGGGGAAGATAGACGCGGAGCCAAAAGATCTTTGCTGAATACATAACTGTGCCCTCGTACAAAACGATTCTGTCAATCAACAGGCATTGTGATGCCTCCACCGATTAATCAACATGACCTACTTTTTAATGTCGCTTATGTGTGTGTGTGTGTGTGTCCTCTCCCTCTCATCGATCACACTGTGTTCCTTTTCACATTGATTCGGTGTTACTTTCCTGCTGTTTTCGCTTCCTCCAGGTGCTATTGAACATCCGAGTCCTTCGTCTGCGGAACTGCCCTATTTATAGGTCCTAAGGCTTCGAGTGAAATTCCATCGTTGCTTTTATTCGGCTCAAACGAATGGCTTGTTTTTAGCTTGCGCACATGAGCGAGGGGGTGGAAAAAAAAAAAAAACATCAACCAGAGCTACTATTTTTAAATGAGATTAGGTCGATGAGATTTCTCTCACCTGAGTTTGATTTTTGCCTTTCAGACATCCCAGAGGATGAGGCGAGGTACTGGGCCAAAAAACTGGAACAACTTAATGCAATGCGGGAACAAGATGTAAGCATTCACTGTGTCGACCATTCCAACATTTCCCACAGGTTCTCGCGTTTGGAGAGCAAGGCTGCAATGATTCATCGCTATACTATAACTGCGTTATCTATCATTTGTCTCAGTACTCATACCAAGAAGAACAGGAGCGCCCACTCCGGGTTCCGAGCACCCAGTGCTGTAAGTTTTATTCATTGTTTGCGTCATTAATCATTCCTAAAGCAGAGAATTGAAGCGTTTAGTCGCGGACATGTGATTAGATTGCGTTAGTGGGCATGATGTGCAACCACACATGGCGGTGGAGCGCAAACAGTCAACGTTGCCACAGTGGAAGAGATCAATAGTGGGATCGGGTGTCTGGAGGGGAAGCTCCACCATCGTCTCAGTCCGCCGAATCCGCCGAGCCAACAGTCGGCGGCCAGGGAGAAAGACTTCCGGCGTTGGCGCTAAATTCGTTGCCAGAGGAAGCTGGAATGCTCGTCTTTGCATCACCTTGTAATTCATAATTGCGTCTTACACCATTCTCTTTCATTTCAGGTAATTGGAGTTTATGGGGAGATCAACCAAGTGAGTCTGCACGCGGCGTCTGACACTTTGCGCACGTCGTACTCCCGACGTTGCTTGAAATTCCAAGTTTCTACAATCATGAATTCGAATGAGACTTGACGTGTCTATAAATGTTTTAAAAGACTGTAAAGAGACAAAAAGACACGCTGGCTCTTTCTTCATTCCTTCGTGCTTTTCACTAAGCCCTCTTTCAAATTTAACATCCCGGAAAGGAAAATGTCAAAGGACTCAAATAGAGACAACACAGAGAAAAAAAAAAAAAACGTATGCACACTTGCAACTTGCAAGATCAGTTTTTCCAACAGAACACTGAACTATGAATCCATTTTTTTTTTTTTTAACCGTTCATGACTGAATTGTCTTTTCCGTTCCTTGTACCACCTGTCCAGCTCCATATTTATCATCATGCCCATCGTTTGCGTCTTTTGTCTGTGTAGATGATGACCCCGACAGCGCTGTGGATGACAGGGACAGCGACTACCGCAGCGAAACCAGTAACAGCGTCCCACCCCCGTACTACAGCACATCGCAGCCCAACGCGTCTGTCCACCAGTATCCCATCAGCCACCAGCACCGTGACTCCAGAGGCGTCTCGTACCCGCACTTGACCAACAGCCACGACCTTGACTACCATCATCAGCGGACTGTTAGGTGGGTGTCGGAATTATATCGCCCAAAAATGAGTCTCGAAGGCTTCACAAGGCCACAGTTCACACAAAAAAAATTGCCCGATATGGCGGTACACGTAAGAGTGATTGACACAACAAATCCGAATTTCACTTCTCCAACGGAAAATAGTCAATGAATTTCCGCCAAGCAGACTCGATGCGAGTTGTCTTTCGGTGTTGTTTACCCCCACTGTTACATTTCTCACCGCTTATTGACGTAACCTGCGCCGGCTGCGAGTGAAACTCCGCAGCCCTCCACCTCGCTCGATGAATAATTCAAAATGCAATCTAGTGGTCAATACCGCCCCAAAAGATTAGCTGCTTGTGTGAGTGTATTGGACAGGGCAACCCTGGGACATTCTTCTTCATTCCTCCTCTGCTTCTTGGCATCAGTGTGCACTCCTCCCTTTCTGTCTTCACTCTCTTATCTCTCTTTCTCACCCCACCTAAACTCCCTCGTTCACTTCTTCTTAGCCCCAACTTGGCCTTGACATTCATTCCGGTGAAAATACGCTTCCTGTATTTCGTTGCGTTTCCGTATGCTACGTGTTCTTTTTGTTTTGTTATCTCTCCGAAGCCCTTTCAGTTCGCTGTTCCGGTCTATTTCCCTTGCCTACGGTATACACCCAAGTGCATTCTTCCCTCTCTACTTTTTTTTTTTCTTCCAGTCCCGCTGGAAGCTATGCATCATCTGCAGAGTTGAGTCGGTGCAGCAGTCAGCTGAGTGAAGAGGACTACGGCGGGGAATATGGAGAGAGGGATCCGTACGATGAGAACGACTCCTACCACTCGTGCCACTCGTCGGTGAGCTACAGTAAAGGTTCCCCAGACTGGGACCCCGATGAGACTCAAGGTGCATACAGTGATGAGGGTGGCTACAGCAAAGACGGGGGTGAGGAGGCAGCTCTGTACGAGGAAGAAGATGGAGGATTATATGAGGTGGAGGAGGAAGGCCTTTACGAGGACGAAGACTTGATGTACGATGATGACGATTTATACAATTTGGATGGAAACCTCAGCGAGGATTTGGAACCTCCATTCACACCCACCCCAACATCCAGCGCTCCGCCGGCTCTTGACGTCCCGAGCTCGAGACCTCCACTGGAGAAACAACCTTCAGTCCATGAAAAACAGCCCCCCGCGCAACCTGCGAATCAAGTGTCCGGCCAGGGTCCTCCTGCTGGTGTCGCTCCGACAGCACAACCCCTTCCTGGTCATCAAACTTCCCCAGCGCCTAAACAGCCGCCGCCCCCGCAAACGCAGGCACAGACGGCTCCGTCCGCCACCTCCTTCTTCTCAATGGCCAAACCCCTGACAGCCGCAGTCACGGGCTTAGCCTCCACTTTCCTGTCTTCTGTCCCCAACGCCCAACCCGCCCAGTCTCACCCCCCGCCACCGGCTGAACAACATCAGTCCACGGCAGCAAACAATCTTCCGCCTTCACACCCTGCCACCTTAGCTGCAACTCAGCCCCCCTCCACCGCCATGGGTCCTTCTTCCCAGCAGATTGCAAATTCGACACAGCCCGCGTCTTCACTTAACGGTTCTGCCGCTGTACAATCACCCGCCCCCGAGGATGAGGGTTCGCAAATGAAAGAAGAGCCTTGGTTGGAGGAGGAAAATCTACTGGAGGAGGCCGTGGCGTCCCCTAACCCTCCAGAGGAGAATCTCGGCATTGAGCGGAAGGAGCACATCGAAACAAGCGGGCCACCAACCCCTGAGGAAAAAGAGATGACGCCTGAGAGGTTGGAGACACGAAGCTTCGCATGAACAGGATATCCCAAAAGTCACCTTTTTTCATTTCAATTTTAATTTTCATTCCGGGCTTTGCAAGGAGGTTTTTTTGTTCTCGTGTGCAACAAGCTTTATGGCCGTCACGCTGCTCCAACGTGGAGCTTAATTCACACCCACCCGTGGCAAGTTTCAGGCTCTCTTCTTGACAGACCACATAGCGGAAGGCCTGCTATTAATGAACACACCAAACTCCTACCGCAGGTGCTTGGGCGACTGCTAAGGCTTTACCCGTCCCAAATTTAGGTTGTTGAACATCAATATTTCGCTTGAAGCGACAAACTTGCCATCGGTAGCGTGAACTACTCGTGTCAAGCAGTGCGATGGCCATCACGCGTCTAAAACTGGAGCTGAACTGCAGTTGGGGACAGAAAAAAATTCTTGTCAGGCAGCATTTTTTTTTTTTTGGTTCCAATGCGAACCGGTCAGCCATGAGCAAGACCATGATTTGCTTTCAAAAAGTGCAAAGCCTAAAGCTGCCATATGCTGATTGCCTCTCATCTATCTGAATGATACTTGAAACAAAATAGTGTACTTTGTCGGTCGAAAAAGAAATCGTGACTTTTCGGACACCCTGTTCATCTCAGTTATCGCAAGGTCAACGTATTCATATGAAAAATGTCTATGTCAGTCCTCCAGTCATAGAGGAGCCCAAAGAGCCAGTGGATCCAGCGGTCCGAGCCAAAGAGAACTGGCTTCGACTCTACAACAAGGTTTTGGACCAGCTTCGGGAGGTAAGTGCACAACTCTTGCAGGGCTTGCTCGGCCCAGGACCATGTGCGCACGTCCGATTTATCTCCATCTCTTCGATTAAAAAAATATTACGTTCTCAAGACTCTAAAGCTGTCGACGTAGTCTTTGAAATATGGATGTGAAGTACATTATTTATTTATATGCAAAAAAAAATAAAATAAAAACAGTACATAAGGTTCTGCGGTTCTATTTTGAAAGTGTTTGCGAGCTAGAGGTCGGAAAGCATGTATAATGTGTTTCGCATACACTATAAATAAAATATTTTAGTTTTCTTAAAATACGAAATTGGTGACGTGGCAGACAATAAACTTTTCGTTCAGGATGGAGCACCAGGATGCTCCTTGGCTGCCTGATGTAGCTGCTATGTATTGCTGCGAAATATTTGGTTTGCTTTATCAGTTTGCACCTGCATTGTTCACGTTTTTTTTTTTTTTGTTTTTTTTTTTTTTGTTTTTTTTTTTTTTGTTTTTTTTTTTTTTGGTTGTTTTGCTATTCATTGTTTTTGAATTGAGTTGTGCACCGTATTAATCACTTGCTTCAATGTTTCTGTTGATGTACGTACGTCGCTGTTTTTCCCCCACACTTGGCCTCCCTTTCTCTGTCTTTCCTTTGTTTTTGTTTATGTGTCGGCCCACTTTTTGTTTTTGTTCCAGTTTCATGTCATTGCCATCGCAACAACACTCGCGTGCACTTTTCTTGGCCATCATTGGAGCATGCAGAAAGGTAGGTTCCAAGCTGATGGTGGCTTGAAAATAATTTCGGCGATTCTGTATCGGTCTCATCGTCACAATCAAAAGTCAGTTCTTTGGAAGGTCTGCATATGTTCCGTCATGTCTTTGGAGAGCTCTTAGAGTTAGTCAAGCGTTCGCTCACTGAACCTTTTCAATTTTTTTTTCAAGTAAAAAGCATGAAGTGTGCCCTTCATCAATGGAATTTTTAAGCTTTTATAAATGCAGGTCCGTTGCTATATTGTTGTGCATGTAAAACTAAGAAGATTAGCTAGTGCGACATTGAATTGTATTCCCCCCCCCCCCCCCCCGACTCAAAATCTCTTTCATAAAATGTTTTCTTTGTCAGGTGCGAGGAGAAACCTCCAGCTCGTTATGGTTTGGTAAAGGAGGGTAAGTGTCTAACTCAGCATTCCGCACATGAGAGTGAACGCAAATGTGTGTATTGGTGTGAATGACACTTTTAAGATCAAGATGCATTCAGGTATACAATATGCACACCATCAAGGAAATACTACTACTGTACCAGCAGCTTAAAAAAAAAAGCAAAACACTTTTCTTCCACCTTTTTGCTTCAGGCTGATTCCGGTTTGGGCTTTTAGCAAAAATATCCGATGAGTCCAAGTGAGCTTACTTAGCTAGCATTTCAGTAGAAAACAAGAATACAGTAGGTACGTTGTCGGTTCTATTAATCCAGTAGATGTTTGGTAAATCACTGCTACATTGGCTACACTGTTGGTGAATACTTCTGATACAATCTACTTGGTATTCTTGAGCAGAAAAAAAGTATACTGGGCTGAATTGAACCAAATGGAAGAGTGGAGCGAGAATCCATTAAATCTGGGGGAAGATTAGTTTTAATATACGGTGTATTTGTTTGTTTGTTTGTTTGTTTGTTTGTTTATTTGTTTGTTTGTTTGTTTGTTTGTTTGTTTGTTTGTTTGTTTGTTTATTTATTGAACATATATAAAACATACAATAACATGACAAAGTGCAAACAAAAATTATGAAAGGAAAATAAAAGTAAAAGTAAGTAATACAAACATCATCACAGTTATATGTTCAAAGGAGTAGGAAGAAGTATAAAACTTATCTAGTCCTACCCCTTTTTGAGCAATAATGTATATTGATCATTTCCAAAGAAAAGGAAGAAATCTAAATTTCATCAAATACTTTTACCCTTTTGTGTACTATGCTTACCTATTGATACACCTTTCAGTTTGTATATATGTATCATTATTCTTTCTACTTTTTATATCAAATAACTCATATCAAGGACCTTCGGGTTGTCTCCACTGTTGCATCGCACTTCTTGTGGAAAATGTGATGATGGGTCTTCCCTTTTGTATGCAGAATGGGAGGTGCACTCTATAGTATTGACAGCATGCCGGACCTTCGGAAGAGAAAAGCCATTCCTCTTGTCAGGGATCTGGTACGATAAGTCTCTCTCGCACACACGCACACACACACACACACACACACACACACACACACACACACACACACACACACGTTAATTGAAGCAATATTGGATTCTCAATCGGAGGTCAGTCCAGGACAACTAAAATCGGATGAGTTCTTTGTGTTTTCTATTTGGGCTGCATATACCGGTTTGTGAGCACACATGCATCTTAATCAATTAAAAGTCTAGCAGTTCTTGTCATAGGGAACAATTATAAGGCCGAAGGAATGTCCACATTAACATTTTGAAACACGGATACTGCCAAAAATGACTTTTCTCTCAATGTTTTATTTTTTTCATATCACCATCACTTTATTACATCAGGCGATGGTAAGTACGTTTCTATCCAATATATATTTTTAAATTGCACACACTGGTCCGCCTGAATTAATCCCGCCGCCTTTTAATATATTTTCAGTCGCTGGTGCAGAACTCGCGTAAGGCGGGAATCACGTCTGCAATGGCCTCAACAACGCTCGGCAACGAAGAGTTGGTGGGTTTTTCTCCACACGCTCGTTTGTTTCCTGCTTCGGTGACCTCTGTGCCCTTCTTCAAATTCTTCTCCATGTCTTTTGCAGAAAAGTCACGTTTATAAGAAAACGCTGCAGGCTCTCATCTACCCCATCTCCTCCACGACGCCGCACAATTTTGAAGTGTGGACAGCCACCACCCCCACCTACTGCTACGAATGTGAAGGCTTGCTGTGGGGCATCGCCAGACAAGGCATGCGCTGCTCTGAGTGTGGCGTCAAATGTCACGACAAGTGCCAAGATCTGCTGAATGCCGACTGTCTGCAGAGTAAGTTGTTGGCTCGTCGCTCATATGCACATTCACAAAACCGCATTCACGCATTCGTTACATCTACAACTAGTTTAGCTCATAAGTAACGTTGCAAATGTTTTTTTTTTTTTTTTTAATCCTCTATTTTGCTCCCATTCGCTTCCTCCACCTGTCTGTGAAGGGGCTGCTGAGAAAAGTTCCAAGCACGGAGCAGAAGACCGAACCCAGAATATCATCATGGTCCTAAAGGACCGCATGAAGATCAGAGAGCGGAACAAACCGGAGATCTTTGAGCAAATCCAGGAAGTCTTTGGCCTTGACAAATCAACACACGCTACCCAGATGAAACAGATCAAGCAGAGCGTGCTTGACGGTACATCCAAATGGTCAGCAAAGATCAGCATCACTGGTGAGAGAGAGAGAGCACGTTTATATTGGTCTCCAGTTCGATAGAGCTCACCTGACTGTGTAAAAATGCCTGTTGTCTGCGCTACCCTTTCCCATAGTGGTATGTGCACAGGGACTCCAGGCTAAAGACAAAACTGGTTCCAGTGATCCATATGTGACCGTCCAGGTGGGAAAGACCAAAAAAAGAACCAAGACTATTTATGGCAACCTAAACCCAGTGTGGGAAGAGAACTTCCACTTGTGAGTAACGCTATTTTGAATGTTGCCATATTCGCGTCTCTGTATTTGTTTGCTAACAATAACCGTGACTCACTCAGCGAGTGCCACAACTCTTCGGATCGCATCAAGGTTCGAGTGTGGGATGAGGATGATGACATCAAGTCTCGCGTGAAACAGAGGTTCAAACGTGAGAGCGATGATTTCCTCGGTCAAACCATCATTGAAGTCCGCACGCTGAGTGGGGAGATGGATGTTTGGTATAACCTTGGTGAGTTCCCGTGTTCAACCAAAAGGTAGTGAGAGAGGACAGTAATGTTTGTTAAACACGTTGCAGATAAGAAAACATGAACCGGACTGTCACATTTTGTCAGTTGGAGATGGAACAGCCAACTAACAAAACATGTGCTGTATATCTTACTCGCATCTGACAGACAAGAGGACCGATAAATCTGCTGTGTCGGGAGCCATCCGCATGCACATCAGCGTGGAGATTAAAGGAGAGGAGACAGTGGCGCCTTATCACGTCCAGTACACCTGTCTTCATGAGGTCAGGCTCATCGTGTGGGAGGGAGGAAATGTTACATTTGCATTTTAATATCATCAAATATATGACAAAACAAACACAAAAAACATAAATAATACAATCTAAATGTCCCCATTGGATGATCGATCTATCTATCTATCTATCTATCTATCTATCTATCTATCTATCTATCTCTCTATCCATCCATCTAACCATCTATCCATCCAGCTATCTAGCCAGCTAGCTAGTTAGCGAGCTATCTAGCTAGAGATTGCTCTGAGTCAAGTTTTTTTTTTTCTAATACCCCGTAAGTTGGTTAAATATGGTTCACAATAATCACTACAGTCACAGTAAATCTATTTAGTCATTCACTTGAACTTTCTTTCAAGATTGCTGTAAATCAGCTGGTGGGATACTAAGATGCTAATTTGTTTTTAGGGAAGTTCAAGGGCAGAAATATACTGTATCTCTATTTAAATTACAATATTAACTGCATCCAGTTTTGTATTTTAAGTTCAGTACTTTATTGCACTGATAATAGAAATAGAGTAATCCTGAAGGGACGTTTGGTAGTCCCTTCCAAAATGTATCCGAGCTATAAGAAACCCCTTGTATTTTGTCTCTGTTTAGCATCTCTTCCAGTACACCACAGAGGACCAGAATGGCGGCGTAGTAAAGATTCCCGATGCCAAAGGAGACGATGCCTGGAAGGTGTATTTTGAGGAGACTGCTCAGGAGATAGTGGATGAGTTTGCCATGCGTTATGGTGTGGAGTCCATCTACCAGGCTATGACGTCAGTGCTGATCAACTAATTTTTTTTTTTTTGTCTTCCAGTACACCACAGAGGACCAGAATGGCGGCGTAGTAAAGATTCCCGATGCCAAAGGAGACGATGCCTGGAAGGTGTATTTTGAGGAGACTGCTCAGGAGATAGTGGATGAGTTTGCCATGCGTTATGGTGTGGAGTCCATCTACCAGGCTATGACGTCAGTGCTGATCAACTAATTTTTTTTTTTTTGCCGCAGAAACATGCACAATTTATTTGCTAAATGTTCTTTCCCCCCCCCCCCCCCCCTTCCATTCAACAGCCAA
>NW_017806235.1:2144839-2151300 GCF_001891065.2 Hippocampus comes
ATCTATCTATCTATCTATCTATCTATCTATCTATCTATCTATCTATCTATCTATCTATCTATCTATCTATCTATCTATCTCTCTATCTATCTCTCTATCTATCTCTCTATCCATCCATCTAACCAGCTATCCATCCAGCTATCTAGCCAGCTAGCTAGTTAGCGAGCTATCTAGCTAGAGATTGCTCTGAGTCAAGTTTTTTTTTTTCTAATACCCCGTAAGTTGGTTAAATATGGTTCACAATAATCACTACAGTCACAGTAAATCTATTTAGTCATTCACTTGAACTTTCTTTCAAGATTGCTGTAAATCAGCTGGTGGGATACTAAGATGCTAATTTGTTTTTAGGGAAGTTCAAGGGCAGAAATATACTGTATCTCTATTTAAATTACAATATTAACTGCATCCAGTTTTGTATTTTAAGTTCAGTACTTTATTGCACTGATAATAGAAATAGAGTAATCCTGAAGGGACGTTTGGTAGTCCCTTCCAAAATGTATCCGAGCTATAAGAAACCCCTTGTATTTTGTCTCTGTTTAGCATCTCTTCCAGTACACCACAGAGGACCAGAATGGCGGCGTTCCCCCCCTTCCATTCAACAGCCACTTTGCCTGCTTGTCATCTAAATACATGTGCCCCGGAGTGCCCGCTGTGATGAGCACTTTGCTTGCCAACATCAACGCTTACTATGCTCACACCACCCAGTCCTCCAACAATGTTTCTGCTTCCGATAGATTTGCTGCATCCAACTTCGGCGTAAGTTCCTGACACAATTTTATCAATGTTGTCAGTGTTAAACAAAAAAAAAAAAATCAGCTCAATTCTTTCCTGTTGGAACTCCCAGTTCTTGGGATGAACCAATGTGCATAAAAAGTCCCTCCGGGTGAGTGCAAAGACAAATAAAATGTAGCCCAGCCCTCTTTGACAAACATTCGCCATCATCTGATATGGCTTGGTGACGTTAAATGGTACTAACAGATCTATCAGCCTTGTTGTTTTTCTTAGTGTCATTCGTCTTAGTGTCTTTCTTTGTCATTTATATTTTTAGAAGGAGAGGTTTGTCAAGTTACTGGATCAGCTGCACAACTCCCTGAGGATTGACCTCTCCATGTACCGGGTACTGAATTCTGTCGACATAATTTTTTTTACTTATGTGTCACAAGTGTTTGGCAGCTTCATTCTTCAACATAGATGCATCTCAAAAAAAGGCACTCGAGAAATATGTCTTTCCATTTCCAACCTCCATGCTTACGATTGCACTTTCAGAATAATTTTCCTGCCAGCAGTCCTGAAAGACTTCAAGATCTCAAGTCTACCGTGGACCTGCTTACCAGCATCACATTCTTCAGGATGAAGGTAAGAATGAATTGCAATATGAAGGAAAGCGTTCCGTTTCCTTGGGACTTACTTTATCCTAAAAAAAAAAAAAAAACCCACATGCATGCAAGTTTCCAAGCCCTTCTGTCAAGAAGCCCGAGGGCCATCCTAAGAACCGGCTTACATTAGCCTATCCAAATGGAAACTATCGGAGAGAGAAGCAAACGTTCTTGAAATTAGTTAGCGCATTGTTGTTTTGAAACGTGTGTACTAGTTGCTTCGCTTAGACTGGCTATGAGCACATTTTGTGGCTTTTCACCGAGCTCCTCCTTTTAGGTCCAGGAACTACAAAGTCCCCCCCGAGCCAGCCAGGTTGTGAAGGACTGTGTGAAAGCCTGCCTCAATTCCACCTATGAATACATCTTCAACAACTGTCACGACCTCTACAATAGGGAATATCAGACGGATCCTGTAAGTTTGCACATCTGCATTTAATTCACACTCAAAAGATTTTTCACCTTCTGACATGTTAAAACCTTAAAAAAAACACTTTGTGAAGAATACAAATGGGCCGCTGCTTACTAACGTGAAGGTGTGGCCCTTCCCGTCCCCAGTCAAAGGCGGTCCCTCCAGATGAGCAGGGTCCGAGTGTCAAGAACCTGGACTTCTGGTCCAAACTCATCACGCTCATTGTTTCCATTATAGAGGAGGATAAAAATTCCTACACACCTTGCCTTAATCAGTGAGTCTGTTTCATGTGTTCACATTTTGTTTGTGGCTCAAAAAACTATATGTGTGTAATAGTACATAGTATAGTAGCTATTCTTTATTCATTGATGGATTTAGTTTGAGCGTCGTGTTTCTTCTTCTAGGTTTCCACAGGAATTAAATGTGGGCAAGATCAGCGCTGAGGTCATGTGGAATATGTTTGCTCAAGACATGAAATACGCCATGGAAGGTCAGCGCCGCTTGAATGACATGAACAGCAGAATGGGAAGGATGGGACACTTGTGCGCGTTTGGGAGTGTCATATAAAAAAGGTTTTCCTCCCTCCCCTTCCGTCTTTTTCTCTTTCTGTATTTAGAACATGAGAAGCACCGTCTGTGTAAAAGTGCCGATTATATGAACTTGCACTTCAAGGTGAAGTGGCTTTATAATGAGTACTGCAAGGAATTGCCCACCTTCCAGAAACATGTACCTGAATATCCGGCGTGAGTACTTTTTAGCCAAGGACCTACTTTAAGTAGCATGCGGCAACAAATCATGTCTCCCCCCCCGGTTATATTTCCACTGCAGATGGTTTGAGCCATTTGTCATCATGTGGTTGGATGAAAACGAGGAAGTATCCAGAGATTTTCTCCACGGTGCTCTGGAGAGGGACAAAAAAGACGGCGTAAGCACTTTTAGTCTTTCATTATTTTCATCTCTGCAAAATGCTCTGAAGCGCCGAAAACCCAACACACAAGACTACGCGCTTAATTTTAGAAACATCCTAAGAATATGTTAGTGCGCTATAAATATGTGGAGAAAAAAAAACTGTCCCGGAAAACTTTCAATCGTCAGCAGTAAAATGTGAAAGCTATTCAGATTTGACCCCCGATAATGTATTCATGCACGTCTCGTGGCAATTCAGGTAATTCGCAGCCGACTCAGCACATAGGATGCTCAGGCTGAAGACCCCGCAGGCAATCAATAATGAGTCGCTACCAGAGGCGAATGGCAAAAGAAACCCTTCTACCGCACATTCCAATCTCTTCGATGGAGGCCGCTTGCATCATTGAAGCGAATGGAGCCGGAAAAAGAGAAAAGCTCGCTTCAGGGGCTGTTTAACCCTTTCATGCGCCAATAATAATAATAACCTGTAATCTGATAACATGAGAAGCTGTCCACTGGAGTGATCGCTGCCCCCGAAAGGGTTAATTGGGGATCGGACCTCCTCCTGTTAAGCGCTTGCTCTTTTTCGTCTTGTCGTGCAGTTCCAAGTCACTTCGGAACACGCTTTGTTCTCGTGCTCGGTGGTGGATGTGTTCTCTCAGCTCAATCAGAGCTTCGAAATCATCCGCAAACTGGAGTGTCCCGACCCCCAGATTGTTGGCAACTACATGAAGAGATTCGCCAAGGTGACCTTCACCTCCTCATGCTATCTGCAGACATCTTCTATAACATGGTCCTATTTTCTTCTTCTTTTTTTTTTTTAACTCTATTTCTCTTGCTTAGACCATTGGCAATGTTCTGCTGTCTTACGCCGACATCATCGCGAAGGAATTTCCAAATCATGTCAAGAAGGAGAAGGTGGTGAGTGTCAAGACAAACACTCAGTCGGGTCGATGCTACGACCGCATTACTCCGTGATGACATTTAGCGCACGAGGCGGCACAGCGTGCGGCAATAACTTTTCCTGAAAATGAACAAAAATATGTCACGAGCAAAATCTGCAAGTCTCGCCTCAAATCTGACCAAATGCACAACTGGGCATGGCTCGCAGCCATCTGACGAGACGCTAGATGACGAGCGGTCTGAAATCCTCGCGTCAGCCGTCAGCAAATTCACCAAACGCTCTCCTGTGACAGTGAAAAAGACGGACAGACCGTAGCGTCCGCTTACACACTGAAATGGAGACAGACGGCTGTCGATCAATAACCTCTTTATTGTAAGAATAAACGGTTCATGTTGCCAAAGAAAGCATCCAACTAGCGTTTCTCTCAACCGTCAGCATTCATCTCACAGACACGGTCTAGCAATCCTTTTCTTTCTTCCACGCAGGTCTACTATGCTCGGGTCAATCTTGGGCATGAAGTTTTTGTTAGACGCTACTTGGTGTCAAAAGTTTTGACGACCACCGATCGACGGAGGTCCAATACGAGAGCTTTATACTAAATCCTGGTTTATTACCGATGATGGCAATTAGAGTTTGCGGCAATGTGGAATTTCCAGCAGCACAAATCCCGCCTCTTGAGAGTGTAATTGACACGGCCAGCTTGCGGTGTTTCAAACTGAATTAATTCTGTGTAATTAGCTGAATGTTGTATAAGCTGAGCAAAAGCGGGTGGCACTCCCAGAGAGACCGCAGCCTCGGAGGACGATTTAATTAGTGCAATCTCCAGCTTTTCTTGCCCTGCTGACTTTTTTTTTTTTTTTCTTTTTTCACAAGGGCTAGAACGGACTGATTTGCAGCCAAGCATTGGCTGCATGCAGATGAAGAGTGAATCCTAAACGTATATGGACTGATTTTTTTTCCTTCTTTTTTTTTTTCTTTTTTGTATCTGCAGCCATGTATCATCATCAACAATATCCAGCAACTCCGAGTTCAGCTGGAAAAAATGTTTGAGGCAATGGGAGGAAAAGATGTGAGTAGCAGCCCGATTCAGACGATCTTCTGATCCGCATGGAGTCTATTTATTCCTCCCCCCATTTGAATTTTTCTAGCTCAATGTGGAGGCAAGTGACTTCCTGAAAGAACTGCAGAATAAACTCAACAGCGTCATGGACGGCCTCAGCCACATCTTTGCTGTCAGGTTGGTGTGTCCCGCCCCGTCTCATTTGATTGTCAGTGGTGAGACGTTACGAAGTCCAAGTACCGTATTTTCCGCACTATAAGGCGCTTCGGAGTATAAGGCGCAGCTTCAATGAATGGCCTATTTTAAAACCGTTTTCATATATAGGGCGCACCGCATTATAAGGCGCATAGAATAGAAGCTACAAAAGTGGCTGCGGTTGCGTTATGCATCCACTAGATGGAGCAACGCTAAAGTGAATACAATACAATACCGATTTATTTATACAGAGCATTCACTGCTTGCCAAGCCCCAAGAGTTGCCATCAATCTGTTCTTTGCTGTAGTTTCCAGCCCCAAATCGAGGACAACGTCAGACAGATGGGGGACATCTTGGCCCAGGTCAAAGGTCAGACCGTGCCGGCAAATGGCAGCGTAGTTCAGGAAGCAGACAATGTTCTGCAGCCCATCATGGACTTTCTGGACAGCAAGTGAGTCGGGCCGGAGCGTCCAAGAGTATTTTTCGTGACGGCGCGATCTTAACCTGAAGTTCTTTTTGCGCCGCAGCCTTTCGTTGTTTGCGAAAATCTGCGAGAAGACCGTTTTGAAGAGAGTGCTGAAGGAGCTGTGGAAACTGGTCATGAATACCATGGAGAAAACCATTGTGCTTCCTACGCTGACCGACCAAACGGTGGGTGATTCATCTCTCTCGACTTCTCAGCTGCCGAACTTCCAAAGTCAAATACGATGAGCCTTGTGACGAATTATTTGAGGAACAAAAAAGAAAAAAAAAATCTCCTTCATGCATCCTGAATACGTTTTGTATTTTTTAAGTGTGAATTTGCCTCTCAATTGTCTGCCTTTTTCTCCTCAGGGCACTCAGATGATCTTCAATGCTGCTAAGGAATTAGGCCAACTGTCCAAGCTCAAGGTAACAAAAGCGACATCCACAACGTCGGACGAGCCAGTCAACAGCAGACGCGCTGTAAACACTCGTCCTTTTGCAGGAGCACATGGGCCGAGAGGAGGCCAAAGCTTTGACTCCCAAACAGTGTGCGGTCATCGAACTGGCACTCGACACCATTAAGGTACAGCCCTTTTTTTACGACCGACTCACGATTCCAAAGCTAAAATGCTCATCATGTGCTCACGGCTTTAGATACACCTTTGTGACGAAAGCTGTTTTTATTCGCGCAGCAATACTTCCATGCCGGCGGCGTAGGCCTGAAGAAAACCTTCTTGGAGAAGAGTCCAGACCTTGCGTCTCTGCGTTACGCCTTGTCTCTGTACACACAGGCCACGGACAAACTCATCAGGAAGTTTGTTCTCTCCCAACATGCTCAGGGTATGACAGATGTCAAACACACTGAACTCACACGTCTAATTTGACACCACTGAACATTTTAAGCCTTTCGGGGGGACAGCGGTTACCACAGTGGAGAGCTTCTCATGTTATCGGGTCACAGGGTGCATGAAAGACTTAATCGCTTGTTGCCAGTCGAACAAACATCTTCAACTGTGTGCTTTCAGTCCACGGAGGCAAAGGGATCCGCTACACGGCAAATGAAGACACACCACCAGAGAAACGTATGTGCTACTGATGATTTTTTTTTTTTTTTTTTTTTTTTTTCAATCTTTTCTACCTTCCCCT
>NW_017806235.1:2156177-2170414 GCF_001891065.2 Hippocampus comes
CTTACATTAGCCTATCCAAATGGAAACTATCGGAGAGAGAAGCAAACGTTCTTGAAATTAGTTAGCGCATTGTTGTTTTGAAACGTGTGTACTAGTTGCTTCGCTTAGACTGGCTATGAGCACATTTTGTGGCTTTTCACCGAGCTCCTCCTTTTAGGTCCAGGAACTACAAAGTCCCCCCCGAGCCAGCCAGGTTGTGAAGGACTGTGTGAAAGCCTGCCTCAATTCCACCTATGAATACATCTTCAACAACTGTCACGACCTCTACAATAGGGAATATCAGACGGATCCTGTAAGTTTGCACATCTGCATTTAATTCACACTCAAAAGATTTTTCACCTTCTGACATGTTAAAACCTTAAAAAAAAACACTTTGTGAAGAATACAAATGGGCCGCTGCTTACTAACGTGAAGGTGTGGCCCTTCCCGTCCCCAGTCAAAGGCGGTCCCTCCAGATGAGCAGGGTCCGAGTGTCAAGAACCTGGACTTCTGGTCCAAACTCATCACGCTCATTGTTTCCATTATAGAGGAGGATAAAAATTCCTACACACCTTGCCTTAATCAGTGAGTCTGTTTCATGTGTTCACATTTTGTTTGTGGCTCAAAAAACTATATGTGTGTAATAGTACATAGTATAGTAGCTATTCTTTATTCATTGATGGATTTAGTTTGAGCGTCGTGTTTCTTCTTCTAGGTTTCCACAGGAATTAAATGTGGGCAAGATCAGCGCTGAGGTCATGTGGAATATGTTTGCTCAAGACATGAAATACGCCATGGAAGGTCAGCGCCGCTTGAATGACATGAACAGCAGAATGGGAAGGATGGGACACTTGTGCGCGTTTGGGAGTGTCATATAAAAAAGGTTTTCCTCCCTCCCCTTCCGTCTTTTTCTCTTTCTGTATTTAGAACATGAGAAGCACCGTCTGTGTAAAAGTGCCGATTATATGAACTTGCACTTCAAGGTGAAGTGGCTTTATAATGAGTACTGCAAGGAATTGCCCACCTTCCAGAAACATGTACCTGAATATCCGGCGTGAGTACTTTTTAGCCAAGGACCTACTTTAAGTAGCATGCGGCAACAAATCATGTCTCCCCCCCCGGTTATATTTCCACTGCAGATGGTTTGAGCCATTTGTCATCATGTGGTTGGATGAAAACGAGGAAGTATCCAGAGATTTTCTCCACGGTGCTCTGGAGAGGGACAAAAAAGACGGCGTAAGCACTTTTAGTCTTTCATTATTTTCATCTCTGCAAAATGCTCTGAAGCGCCGAAAACCCAACACACAAGACTACGCGCTTAATTTTAGAAACATCCTAAGAATATGTTAGTGCGCTATAAATATGTGGAGAAAAAAAAACTGTCCCGGAAAACTTTCAATCGTCAGCAGTAAAATGTGAAAGCTATTCAGATTTGACCCCCGATAATGTATTCATGCACGTCTCGTGGCAATTCAGGTAATTCGCAGCCGACTCAGCACATAGGATGCTCAGGCTGAAGACCCCGCAGGCAATCAATAATGAGTCGCTACCAGAGGCGAATGGCAAAAGAAACCCTTCTACCGCACATTCCAATCTCTTCGATGGAGGCCGCTTGCATCATTGAAGCGAATGGAGCCGGAAAAAGAGAAAAGCTCGCTTCAGGGGCTGTTTAACCCTTTCATGCGCCAATAATAATAATAACCTGTAATCTGATAACATGAGAAGCTGTCCACTGGAGTGATCGCTGCCCCCGAAAGGGTTAATTGGGGATCGGACCTCCTCCTGTTAAGCGCTTGCTCTTTTTCGTCTTGTCGTGCAGTTCCAAGTCACTTCGGAACACGCTTTGTTCTCGTGCTCGGTGGTGGATGTGTTCTCTCAGCTCAATCAGAGCTTCGAAATCATCCGCAAACTGGAGTGTCCCGACCCCCAGATTGTTGGCAACTACATGAAGAGATTCGCCAAGGTGACCTTCACCTCCTCATGCTATCTGCAGACATCTTCTATAACATGGTCCTATTTTCTTCTTCTTTTTTTTTTTTAACTCTATTTCTCTTGCTTAGACCATTGGCAATGTTCTGCTGTCTTACGCCGACATCATCGCGAAGGAATTTCCAAATCATGTCAAGAAGGAGAAGGTGGTGAGTGTCAAGACAAACACTCAGTCGGGTCGATGCTACGACCGCATTACTCCGTGATGACATTTAGCGCACGAGGCGGCACAGCGTGCGGCAATAACTTTTCCTGAAAATGAACAAAAATATGTCACGAGCAAAATCTGCAAGTCTCGCCTCAAATCTGACCAAATGCACAACTGGGCATGGCTCGCAGCCATCTGACGAGACGCTAGATGACGAGCGGTCTGAAATCCTCGCGTCAGCCGTCAGCAAATTCACCAAACGCTCTCCTGTGACAGTGAAAAAGACGGACAGACCGTAGCGTCCGCTTACACACTGAAATGGAGACAGACGGCGGTCGATCAATAACCTCTTTATTGTAAGAATAAACGGTTCATGTTGCCAAAGAAAGCATCCAACTAGCGTTTCTCTCAACCGTCAGCATTCATCTCACAGACACGGTCTAGCAATCCTTTTCTTTCTTCCACGCAGGTCTACTATGCTCGGGTCAATCTTGGGCATGAAGTTTTTGTTAGACGCTACTTGGTGTCAAAAGTTTTGACGACCACCGATCGACGGAGGTCCAATACGAGAGCTTTATACTAAATCCTGGTTTATTACCGATGATGGCAATTAGAGTTTGCGGCAATGTGGAATTTCCAGCAGCACAAATCCCGCCTCTTGAGAGTGTAATTGACACGGCCAGCTTGCGGTGTTTCAAACTGAATTAATTCTGTGTAATTAGCTGAATGTTGTATAAGCTGAGCAAAAGCGGGTGGCACTCCCAGAGAGACCGCAGCCTCGGAGGACGATTTAATTAGTGCAATCTCCAGCTTTTCTTGCCCTGCTGACTTTTTTTTTTTTTTTCTTTTTTCACAAGGGCTAGAACGGACTGATTTGCAGCCAAGCATTGGCTGCATGCAGATGAAGAGTGAATCCTAAACGTATATGGACTGATTTTTTTTCCTTCTTTTTTTTTTTCTTTTTTGTATCTGCAGCCATGTATCATCATCAACAATATCCAGCAACTCCGAGTTCAGCTGGAAAAAATGTTTGAGGCAATGGGAGGAAAAGATGTGAGTAGCAGCCCGATTCAGACGATCTTCTGATCCGCATGGAGTCTATTTATTCCTCCCCCCATTTGAATTTTTCTAGCTCAATGTGGAGGCAAGTGACTTCCTGAAAGAACTGCAGAATAAACTCAACAGCGTCATGGACGGCCTCAGCCACATCTTTGCTGTCAGGTTGGTGTGCCCCGCCCCGTCTCATTTGATTGTCAGTGGTGAGACGTTACGAAGTCCAAGTACCGTATTTTCCGCACTATAAGGCGCTTCGGAGTATAAGGCGCAGCTTCAATGAATGGCCTATTTTAAAACCGTTTTCATATATAGGGCGCACCGCATTATAAGGCGCATAGAATAGAAGCTACAAAAGTGGCTGCGGTTGCGTTATGCATCCACTAGATGGAGCAACGCTAAAGTGAATACAATACAATACCGATTTATTTATACAGAGCATTCACTGCTTGCCAAGCCCCAAGAGTTGCCATCAATCTGTTCTTTGCTGTAGTTTCCAGCCCCAAATCGAGGACAACGTCAGACAGATGGGGGACATCTTGGCCCAGGTCAAAGGTCAGACCGTGCCGGCAAATGGCAGCGTAGTTCAGGAAGCAGACAATGTTCTGCAGCCCATCATGGACTTTCTGGACAGCAAGTGAGTCGGGCCGGAGCGTCCAAGAGTATTTTTCGTGACGGCGCGATCTTAACCTGAAGTTCTTTTTGCGCCGCAGCCTTTCGTTGTTTGCGAAAATCTGCGAGAAGACCGTTTTGAAGAGAGTGCTGAAGGAGCTGTGGAAACTGGTCATGAATACCATGGAGAAAACCATTGTGCTTCCTACGCTGACCGACCAAACGGTGGGTGATTCATCTCTCTCGACTTCTCAGCTGCCGAACTTCCAAAGTCAAATACGATGAGCCTTGTGACGAATTATTTGAGGAACAAAAAAGAAAAAAAAAATCTCCTTCATGCATCCTGAATACGTTTTGTATTTTTTAAGTGTGAATTTGCCTCTCAATTGTCTGCCTTTTTCTCCTCAGGGCACTCAGATGATCTTCAATGCTGCTAAGGAATTAGGCCAACTGTCCAAGCTCAAGGTAACAAAAGCGACATCCACAACGTCGGACGAGCCAGTCAACAGCAGACGCGCTGTAAACACTCGTCCTTTTGCAGGAGCACATGGGCCGAGAGGAGGCCAAAGCTTTGACTCCCAAACAGTGTGCGGTCATCGAACTGGCACTCGACACCATTAAGGTACAGCCCTTTTTTTACGACCGACTCACGATTCCAAAGCTAAAATGCTCATCATGTGCTCACGGCTTTAGATACACCTTTGTGACGAAAGCTGTTTTTATTCGCGCAGCAATACTTCCATGCCGGCGGCGTAGGCCTGAAGAAAACCTTCTTGGAGAAGAGTCCAGACCTTGCGTCTCTGCGTTACGCCTTGTCTCTGTACACACAGGCCACGGACAAACTCATCAGGAAGTTTGTTCTCTCCCAACATGCTCAGGGTATGACAGATGTCAAACACACTGAACTCACACGTCTAATTTGACACCACTGAACATTTTAAGCCTTTCGGGGGGACAGCGGTTACCACAGTGGAGAGCTTCTCATGTTATCGGGTCACAGGGTGCATGAAAGACTTAATCGCTTGTTGCCAGTCGAACAAACATCTTCAACTGTGTGCTTTCAGTCCACGGAGGCAAAGGGATCCGCTACACGGCAAATGAAGACACACCACCAGAGAAACGTATGTGCTACTGATGATTTTTTTTTTTTTTTTTTTTTGGTCTCATCATTGTCAACTGTCCACACTGCTAAAACGGAAATCTGATTGCGTTTGCAGCATCGGGGGTGGACGCAGTTGGAGAGGTGGTCATGCATGTGGACATTCTACCTCAGCCTAACGGCGAGCACAAGATCAGCATCAAAGGTAAAGCAAATAGCAGCTGGTCTCAATGTTGGCATTTCTTCCTCGATTCTGGCCCCCTCCCCCACCCGCCGTAACTGAAGTTCTTTCTCCAGTGGTGGCCGCTAACGACTTGAAATGGAGGGCGCAGGGTTTTCGGCCTTTCGTGGAGGTCTACATCATCGGGCCTCACCTTAGTGACAAGAAAAGGAAGTTTGCAACCAAATCGAAGAACAACAGCTGGTCCCCCAAATTCAATGAGAGCTTCCAGTAGTGAGTATCAACTTGATGGCAATGCGCTGATGCGGCAAAAACATTTTAGGATGGGCCCGTTCTTTTATTCATTTGATTCGATCCTGTACATGCGTCCGTTGCATAGTCTTGATTTTCCTCTTTGGGCAAAATTGCGAATATAAAAAAGTGATTTGGCGCCATCTCGGGCATCTTGGTGACAAGGAACTATGTAGACATGAGGGAAGGAGCTTCATTTAGTCAGGTCATCGTCCTTTCTGTTGGAAAAGTAGTGCTTTGGCACCATTTTAGGACATTTGCAGAATAACACAACTTTTTCAGAAAGGATTTGGAATTTTTATGGTATATTGAATGACGAATTAGATGACAAAAGTGACTAAAAGGAATCAGAACTATCGTCTCTATACATTTTTTTTAAGCAAATCTCATCAAACTTCTTTTTTTTTTTTTTTGCCAAAAATAATCGAATATTCACAGAAACTATTATTTAAAAATAAATAGTTAATCGTAAAAAAATGTTATGGATTTGAGGCTTCCAGCAGTGTCGCATCTCGTTTTCAGCTCACTGGGCACCGAGGTGGGTCCCGAGAGCTACGAGCTGCAAGTGTGCGTGAAGGACTACTGCTTCGCCCGCGAGGACCGCACGGTGGGCATGGCCGTGCTGCAGGTGAAGGACATTGCCAACAAGGCCAACGTCACTTGCTGGCTGCCGCTGGGCCGCCGCGTCCACATGGACGAGACGGGCCTGACGGTGCTGCGCATCCTGTCGCAGCGCAACAACGACGACGTGGCCAAAGAGTTCGTCAAGCTCAAGTCGGACCAGCGCTCGGCCGAGGAGGGCCGCAGCTGAGGGGGGCCGGGGGGGGACGGGGCCCCACCACGTGCGGTACACAAGCACACGCGCCTGCAAACGCGCCGCTGTAAATACTTTCGCCGTCATTTTTTTTGCAACATTGAGGGCAGAATATCTTTCTACAAATTCATCTTTCCTTTGGACACATTTTGACTCTTAGCTTCAGGTTAGCCACACTCGTGATACTAACGTCGCACTTTTTTTCTACAGCCAACACTTAGATGTGAAAATCATGACAAGACACATGAAGAGTCGGAGGATGACCACTTTTGCACTTTTGCCTCCCTGCATATTCAAGGAGAGCGTCGCTACTCTATGCTACGTCTGTCTGTGTGTTTGCGCGTTGTTCTTCCACCGCCTGCCCGTCTTGTGTGAAGTGGATCTCGGGCCGCGAGTCTGAGAGAAGTTTCGTTCAGTTAACAGGGGTGTCCAAACAACGCCGAGCAAGAGGAAAGAAAACGTCAGGTCCATCTTAAAAGCATAGCTTGGGGATTTTGGTGCGCCTAGCATCCAGGAGGCTACTAGTGCATGACGCATGCTTACTAGTTAGGTTTAATTGGGTACTCGTGGGCCAAAATTAGAAAGTAGTGTTAAAAAAAAAATGTTCATTGAATAATGCTCATTGAGTAAATGTGCTAATGACTTTCCATACCAATCACATTGTAAATTTATAAACACAATTTTTACATTGGAAAAATCTTTCGCCACAAAAGAAAACAAAAATGCCACAACGTGGATACGCAGTTTGATTTTGAAAACACTTTTAGTAGCAAGAGTGGCCGGTCAACGCAGCCCCCAAGCAAGCCTCCCAAAGGGAGAATCGAAAACGCTTGTAAAGCTCAAAATCGCTTCATGCAGTCAGACAGTTGAGAAATTTGTCTACAAGCAACCAAAAATTCAATATCCCCTTCATGTTTCATTTTTCTTGAAATCATAAGACAGTTGCAGCCAGACTTTGGACACCCCCGTTTATATTTTTGACGAGAACCCTACTGACCTGAGATCAGTGTCCGTCAGTCTTTAACGTCCTGCATGTTGACCCTTCCTACCAACACTGTGATTCACCCGCTGTAACCACGGCAACCGCTCACCCCCTCCCAGTAAAATGGCTGCCTCCAACATTTGCCCAGCGTGAGCATGATGCGTGTATCGTAAATTTCATCTGGGATTTGACTCAAAGCCATGTTGCAGTCCATTGTGTGATTATAATACACAAGCGTGGAGCACAGAAACTGAACGGTGGTACCTTGACGTACAGGTGACCCAACTTACGAGCTGTCACTTGTTTATTTTGTTGTTGTTGTTTTGGGAGGTTTTTTTTCAATCATTTACGGTTGAGCATCAGCCTCCCCGCCACTCAATAGCTGGAACAAAATCCACAACATCCGGCCTCTATCAGTTCATGTGGTTACCTCAAAGTAAGTCTGTGTTTTGTGCTCATATTTTCCTCTTTTTTTTTTTTTTTTTTAATGCAGGTATTTTGCTAAAATCAATTCGAAGCAGATAAAGCAGATGGTGCCCGTTGAATTTAAATGTAAAATCAGTGAAAAACCTGAGCTAGGTATGTGTGTGCCGCCGATGAATGATTTGAGATGAGTGTTTTGAGTTGAGCGCTGATCGTGGCATGATTTCAATTCGTACGTCAAGGTACCACTGCACTTACAAAAAGGGCTAGCAGACCCCCCCCCCCCCAACCCACCTGCATTTGGTCAAATGTGGAGCAGGTCAAGGTTGTCGCTGCGCAAAAAGACCTGAAATTGTGAGCAATACGAATGCGCTGCCGATCCACGCAAGAACCAAGCGCAATATAAAATGCAGTCCCCATCATTTCCTCTCACTTTTGGTCTGTTTTTGTTTGGACCTGTTGAAGATGAAATGTGTTTGTGTCCTTAGACAACTATTTGCCTTGAGAAGGACCCACTTTGCACCAACCGGAGCTCTTACTCGACAAGCCATCAGAGTCGCCGCCAAGCATTTTATGAGCTAATTTATGTCCACTGCAAAAAAAAAAAGAAAAGGCTGACATCCACCGCCTAGTCCACAGCGTCTTTTGTGTGGTCCGATTGATGTCATGATGTCATTGACTATGACCAAACACTGCTGGCCTATCACATATTTCTACCGCAATACAATCACGATGAATGGTATTCACTGTATCTCCAAGAGAAACATCTTTAGGCCATTATCTGTAACGGGGTTTCCCAAACTTTTATTTCTTTTATTTTCTTAGCTCAACACTCAAATTAGATGTTTGATTCCCCCCCACCCACCAAAAACTTAAGCGGGACACACACATACCAGTTTTGAACATTGTAACTGATTTTTTTTAACAAAGAAAAAAAATAGTCACGTGCTTAAACTGCCTTATTACCAAAATTTAAAGTGAGAATAAATACAGACAATAAATATGTCTAGTCTGACTTAAAAAAAAAATAGAATCCTTTCTCACCATGACATAACTGTGACAACTGGGTGCTCAAAAAGCTTCCCCGACAGTACCAACCCTTAGTTTGGGAAACCCAGAACTCGAACCATACTCCATGTTCAATTTTTGAGGAGCGTGTGCTGTGACGTAGTCTTCGTGCGTTTGTCATCTATGCCTTTGAAAACTCAGTTATGTGAAGTTGCAATCTGTACCGAAAAAGAAACCGAGGGCTTCATTACCCGCTTCATGGCGTATAGCGTCAACCACATGGCAGTCTCTGCTCAAGCACAAACGGCCAAGTCAAGATGACACACATGCATGCGTTGCACGCAGACATGATGACCACCCCTGTGAATAGAAAACACAAATGCATGATGGGAATTTAGTGTGCCAGCACGCATCCCCTTTATCTTATGTTGCCCTTTTGTTTTTGGAAAATAAAACATTTGCTGTGTAATGATGAATCATCCACGTTTGTTTTCAAGCTTGTGAATATGTCATCTGTAACAACTATGAATGTAGTGTGAACACAGAATTCGCATGAGAGGATTATTTTCTACTAAGAATGTTTCTAATTGGTTTCCTATCATAATTGATTTTTCTGATTGATTGAACTAGAATGCAGCCTGACTGATCTGCTTCCTATTAAAAGGACATTTGTGTCACAGTCGGGATCTTTGGTGTGTTTTTCTCTACCTACTCGCTATGTTGAAAGCGAAACACGTCGTTTTTTAGCCGAAAAAAACTACCATGTATAGTAAGGCGTTTTTTGACGAAAAAAACGACCATGTATAATAAGGGGTTTTTAGCCGAAAAAAACGACCATGTATCGTAAGCCGTATTTAGACGAAAAAAACGACCAGCTACAGTCAGGCGTTTTTAGCCGCAAAAAACGACCATGTATAGTAAGGCGTTTTTCGACGAAAAAAACGACCATGTATAGTCAGGCGTTTTTAGCCGAAAAAAACGACCATGTATCGTAAGCCGTATTTAGACGAAAAAAACGACCAGCTACAGTCAGGCGTTTTTAGCCGCAAAAAACGACCATGTATAGTAAGGCGTTTTTCGACGAAAAAAACGACCATGTATAGTCAGGCGTTTTTAGCCGAAAAAAACGACCATGTATCGTAAGCCGTATTTAGACGAAAAAAACGACCAGCTACAGTCAGGCGTTTTTAGCCGCAAAAAACGACCATGTATAGTAAGGCGTTTTTCGACGAAAAAAACGACCATGTATAGTCAGGCGTTTTTAGCCGAAAAAAACGACCATGTATCGTAAGCCGTATTTAGACGAAAAAAACGACCAGCTACAGTCAGGCGTTTTTAGCCGCAAAAAACGACCATGTATAGTAAGGCGTTTTTCGACGAAAAAAACGACCATGTATAGTCAGGCGTTTTTAGCCGAAAAAAACGACCATGTATCGTAAGCCGTATTTAGACGAAAAAAACGACCAGCTACAGTCAGGCGTTTTTAGCCGCAAAAAACGACCATGTATAGTAAGGCGTTTTTCGACGAAAAAAACGACCATGTATAGTCAGGCGTTTTTAGCCGAAAAAAACGACCATGTATCGTAAGCCGTATTTAGACGAAAAAAACGACCAGCTACAGTCAGGCGTTTTTAGCCGCAAAAAACGACCATGTATAGTAAGGCGTTTTTCGACGAAAAAAACGACCATGTATAGTCAGGCGTTTTTAGCCGAAAAAAACGACCATGTATCGTAAGCCGTATTTAGACGAAAAAAACGACCAGCTACAGTCAGGCGTTTTTAGCCGCAAAAAACGACCATGTATAGTAAGGCGTTTTTCGACGAAAAAAACGACCATGTATAGTCAGGCGTTTTTAGCCGAAAAAAACGACCATGTATCGTAAGCCGTATTTAGACGAAAAAAACGACCAGCTACAGTCAGGCGTTTTTAGCCGCAAAAAACGACCATGTATAGTAAGGCGTTTTTCGACGAAAAAAACGACCATGTATAGTCAGGCGTTTTTAGCCGAAAAAAACGACCATGTATCGTAAGCCGTATTTAGACGAAAAAAACGACCAGCTACAGTCAGGCGTTTTTAGCCGCAAAAAACGACCATGTATAGTAAGGCGTTTTTCGACGAAAAAAACGACCATGTATAGTCAGGCGTTTTTAGCCGAAAAAAACGACCATGTATCGTAAGCCGTATTTAGACGAAAAAAACGACCAGCTACAGTCAGGCGTTTTTAGCCGCAAAAAACGACCATGTATAGTAAGGCGTTTTTCGACGAAAAAAACGACCATGTATAGTCAGGCGTTTTTAGCCGAAAAAAACGACCATGTATCGTAAGCCGTATTTAGACGAAAAAAACGACCAGCTACAGTCAGGCGTTTTTAGCCGCAAAAAACGACCATGTATAGTAAGGCGTTTTTCGACGAAAAAAACGACCATGTATAGTCAGGCGTTTTTAGCCGAAAAAAACGACCATGTATCGTAAGCCGTATTTAGACGAAAAAAACGACCAGCTACAGTCAGGCGTTTTTAGCCGCAAAAAACGACCATGTATAGTAAGGCGTTTTTCGACGAAAAAAACGACCATGTATAGTCAGGCGTTTTTAGCCGAAAAAAACGACCATGTATCGTAAGCCGTATTTAGACGAAAAAAACGACCAGCTACAGTCAGGCGTTTTTAGCCGCAAAAAACGACCATGTATAGTAAGGCGTTTTTCGACGAAAAAAACGACCATGTATAGTCAGGCGTTTTTAGCCGAAAAAAACGACCATGTATCGTAAGCCGTATTTAGACGAAAAAAACGACCAGCTACAGTCAGGCGTTTTTAGCCGCAAAAAACGACCATGTATAGTAAGGCGTTTTTCGACGAAAAAAACGACCATGTATAGTCAGGCGTTTTTAGCCGAAAAAAACGACCATGTATCGTAAGCCGTATTTAGACGAAAAAAACGACCAGCTACAGTCAGGCGTTTTTAGCCGCAAAAAACGACCATGTATAGTAAGGCGTTTTTCGACGAAAAAAACGACCATGTATAGTCAGGCGTTTTTAGCCGAAAAAAACGACCATGTATCGTAAGCCGTATTTAGACGAAAAAAACGACCAGCTACAGTCAGGCGTTTTTAGCCGCAAAAAACGACCATGTATAGTAAGGCGTTTTTCGACGAAAAAAACGACCATGTATAGTCAGGCGTTTTTAGCCGAAAAAAACGACCATGTATCGTAAGCCGTATTTAGACGAAAAAAACGACCAGCTACAGTCAGGCGTTTTTAGCCGCAAAAAACGACCATGTATAGTAAGGCGTTTTTCGACGAAAAAAACGACCATGTATAGTCAGGCGTTTTTAGCCGAAAAAAACGACCATGTATCGTAAGCCGTATTTAGACGAAAAAAACGACCAGCTACAGTCAGGCGTTTTTAGCCGCAAAAAACGACCATGTATAGTAAGGCGTTTTTCGACGAAAAAAACGACCATGTATAGTCAGGCGTTTTTAGCCGAAAAAAACGACCATGTATCGTAAGCCGTATTTAGACGAAAAAAACGACCAGCTACAGTCAGGCGTTTTTAGCCGCAAAAAACGACCATGTATAGTAAGGCGTTTTTCGACGAAAAAAACGACCATGTATAGTCAGGCGTTTTTAGCCGAAAAAAACGACCATGTATCGTAAGCCGTATTTAGACGAAAAAAACGACCAGCTACAGTCAGGCGTTTTTAGCCGAAAAAAACGACCAAGCACAAGCACATGTCACACTCATGCGACAAAATGTTGAGCGAATCAATCTACAAGGCAAAAAAAGCCACATGGATTTTCCCCCCAAAAAATACTCTGTTGCTTTCCACCAAAATGCCCGCCTGAAAATCAAATCATTCCTTCCAGTTCACACGCTTTGCCTATTTTTCGCTTGATGCCTTTGCCAGACAACTTGGTGGAAATGGCGACATCTGGCGGACGACTATGCCAATTGCACCCAGAAGGAACAATAATACCGTCGTGCCCTCCGCAGCCATTTGGTAGTTTGTGGCGGCATATGCCGTATTTTTTGTTGTTTCTTTTTAATGGAAAATAATTATTTACTCTACGGTTTCCTTCGCCCTAGAACGACAATTACATCCCCTCAAACCGTTGAAATAAGGTCAGCGTATGCTCAGTGTCAAGGTACAAAAGGTTTTATTTGTATGCCTGCTGAAGACTGTGTCCCACCTCAGCACAAATAAAAACAAGACACAAGTTATCATCTTACAGTAAAAAATGAAACCAAAAACCAAGACTTTATTAAAGAAGCATAAAAAATAAAACTCTTGATACATTTCTCATAACCGTCAAACCAGCTGAAATCATACCTTGATACAATTTTTCCCGGCTCTTGGTTAAAAGGTCCATAAACTTTCAAATAAAATATATTTCAATTTTAAAATTTTCTTCAATAATTTTCTCATTTTGTTATAAATTGCTTATATGTAGTACACAGAAAATGAAAACATTAAAAAAAGAAAACAAAAATAACTCTTAAGTAATAAACGGTCACATTATTGTCTGGGATATTTAGGTAAGCAAATCAATTGTAAAAATAAAATGTGTAAAAAGTTTTTTTTTTTAATCTTAAAAATGAGCTAATGACATGCAGATGGTTAACTTACAAATAATGATACAAGTTTTTGTTTTCAAAGAAGCTCGTTTGCTTACGGAAACAAGACGCCCCGATGATTGTTCCGATATTTACACACACAGGTACTTCTGCTGACATGGTTTACATTTTGGTTCAGCGTACAAAAGAGAATTAAAGCAAAAATAGGCGAGTGGGGGCGGCCGCTTGAGTGGAGTCTCCCCCCGGCTCCGCGCCCTGCCCCCCTTTCGTTGGCGAGGCTTGTCTTTGAATCCCCCCCCCCCCTTCTAATCAGAAAAAAGAAAGGTCAGAGGTCAGGCTAGCCTCAGGAAACCCTGTTTTCAAACCCTTAAGCAAGAAAATGGGGGAAGGGGAACACATTGGGCTTAAAAAAATAAAAATCAGCAGTCAATCTGAAAAAAACGGTACCTGTTTTGTTTTTTTTTTTTTTTTAACAATGAAAGTACTGTACATTAAGCCTAACATTCTCTCATTGGCCACATGGACTCAAACAACACAACTTGAAATTTCCTGTTCTTAAGATGCGCCCGAAACAACATCGCCAGTGGTCCGGGGGAGACATCAAATCAGTTCACCACAGATGCACTCTTGTAATAGGCTCAGCATCAATCGGCCTTTTTGCCTTTCTCGAATCCCTCATGACAATCGCGTCCAAGGTCAATCTCAATATTCTGCAGCTTGCTGGGATTGGAACACAAAGTGTGTGTGTGGAAGCCCTGGGTGGGTGATAGCCATTAGCTGCCAGAAAGGATACAGTCGAGTCTTCCTACTTTGGGTGAGCCCCAAAAATCAAACTTAGGAGGAAGCCCTTTAATGTCACCGCAACTGAGTTTGTCATGGCTTCTTCACGTTTCCAGCACATTCCGCATACAAACGCTATAAAAAGGAGGCAAGCTCACACCAGATTAGAGAGAGGAAAAAAAAAAAAGTGTCCGTATAGTGCACCACAAATGCATGCGGAGTGGGCGGAAGACCCAAACCAAAACACTACGAGCTGTTTGTGTTGTTCAGATGGCGGGGGAGGGGGGAGGGGCTAAGGTT
>NW_017806235.1:2181224-2181742 GCF_001891065.2 Hippocampus comes
AGCCAATCTGAAAAAAACGGTACCTGGTTTGTTTTTTTTTTTTTTTTAACAATGAAAGTACTGTACATTAAGCCTAACATTCTCTCATTGGCCACATGGACTCAAACAACACAACTTGAAATTTCCTGTTCTTAAGATGCGCCCGAAACAACATCGCCAGTGGTCCGGGGGAGACATCAAATCAGTTCACCACAGATGCACTCTTGTAATAGGCTCAGCATCAATCGGCCTTTTTGCCTTTCTCGAATCCCTCATGACAATCGCGTCCAAGGTCAATCTCAATATTCTGCAGCTTGCTGGGATTGGAACACAAAGTGTGTGTGTGGAAGCCCTGGGTGGGTGATAGCCATTAGCTGCCAGAAAGGATACAGTCGAGTCTTCCTACTTTGGGTGAGCCCCAAAAATCAAACTTAGGAGGAAGCCCTTTAATGTCACCGCAACTGAGTTTGTCATGGCTTCTTCACGTTTTCAGCACATTCCGCATACAAACGCCATAAAAAAGAGGCAAGCTCACACCC
>NW_017806235.1:2181837-2183130 GCF_001891065.2 Hippocampus comes
GCACAAGGACAGCACATAGACTGAGTGGCGAGCAAGGGGGGGAGGGGCGTTGACAGTGCATGGAAAATACTTCAATTGACCTGTCGTGGGTTTTTTTTTTTTTTTTTTTTGCATTGGAAGGGAACTCCCCTGAAACAAGACTTCCTTGTTGGAGCAAACATCGCATCCCTTCCTCTTACAGTAACAGACTCTCTCGCAAAGAACGGCATCTCACAAGACGCACACAAACACACTCTCACACAAGTACTCCCCCTCTCATAGCGATGTCCTCGCACAGAAGCACAAACGGACACACCCGGCGCACATTCACTGACGCGCCTCTCACAGTTATACAAACACACTCTCGCAGTAACGGTGTCACTCACACGGCAACACAATCTCTCCCTCACACAGTAACACACAAACTCGCTAAAATGCTTCTGTGACAGTGCATGCACTCTCTCAAAGCACTCTCTCTCTCACACACACGAATAAACACAAACTCTCACTCAACACACTCTCCCTTTCGAGAACATTCTCACATCAATGTACTCTCACACGACAACACATATGCAAGCACTATTGTCACGGAAACGAAAACACACTGAAAGAACACGCACAAACATTACTTGACACACTCTTCTCACACAGCAACACGCACATATCACATCCTCGCATAAACACGAACACACTCTGAAACGCGCCCCTCTCACACAGCACATGTTCTCTCAGCCACACTGCTCTCACACAGATTACACAAAACAAGCTCACGCGCTCGCTCTCTCACACAGCAACGCACATGCAAACAAACTCTCACGGTAGTGCGCACGCCTCCACAGTCGGAAAGCACTTTAGGAGCCCGTGCAAGTGGAACAGACAGGATGTGGGTGGACTGGGAGAAGTGTGTGCGTGCGTGTGTGTGGGTGTGTGCGCGTATGCATGTGTGGGGGAGGGTGTGGATGGATCAGATCCAGCCTTGGAGACTCATGGGGGGAGGTGAACCAGGGCAGTCTCTCAAACACACACACACACACACACACACACACACACACACACACACACCTTCAAAGATAGAAAAACAGCCAGACAATGAAAAGGTGGGATGTCACGGTTTGTGTGACTAAAAGACACACAGACACACGATTGTCAAATGATGTTTGACTGGACTCCACCAGCAGAGACAATGTGCTCACCTCTACAGACATTTGGCATCGCTTGATGGCTACTTTCGGTCTATGAGGCCACAACATGAAGGCTTGGGGAATTTGGGTCACGGGAGGGGGGGGGGGGGGGGAACAAACACCCCAAACAAAC
>NW_017806235.1:2183762-2284264 GCF_001891065.2 Hippocampus comes
GGTAAGGGGCCCAAAAAAGGGGGGGTGGGGGATTTGGGGGGGGGGGGGGGGGGGGGGGGGGCGGCAACAACACACCAAACAATCAGATTAATGTCATAGGTGTCAAACTCAAGATGCGCAAATCTGACCCGGCCCTCCACCTCATTTTATGCGTCTTTTGTGGTTTTGCACTCAAATTTGCCTTACTATTGCAAACCGTCTTGACTTTTCATGGTTATTGGAAGCATTTTGTTGTTGTTGTTACTAACTACAGTTTTTTTTTTAAATAAATGAACGATACTTGAAGCGTTTTTCCTTGACTCCTGATTTTAAAATGTGGTACGCAGTAATTTGTTGATGATCACACGGCTCCAGAGACCGCTGCAAAATGATCAGTGTCGCTAACTCTGCCATTGACAGGATTACTTTGAGGTCAAATGAGCATTTCTCTTATTCTACAACCAAGCGGTACTGACAACTCCCAAATTTCAAAGTGGCGCCTTGAGATACAAGTGACCCAACTTCAAAAATGTTTTCCAGATACAAGCCATCAGGCATCATGCAAACAGATGACACAACAAATGGCAGTTTGGCAGATAAAATTAGTAAATCATCTTAAAAATTAGAAGCTGCGGGCTGTTTATTGCCAGTCTCAGCTGAAGTTTGCTGTCAAACAATCGCATAGCCTGCGTTACCTTATTGCTAACACACAATGGGAACCCTCTCTCGACACGGGCAAACAACTGGCATCTATGTGGCACTGTTGTTACCCTTTATAGAACATATCTGAACACAACCAGCAACACACGTAAAGAGATAACATCACAAATACTCAAGGATGTATATTCTTGATCCTCAGCAAAGAACCGCTATCACTACTGTACTGAGAAGCCAATAGAGGAGCTGCGTCGACAGCTCATTCCAATATACCTGTATGCCCTTCACGTGTTTTGTGTTACAAGCGTGGTGCAGGAACATATTTAAGTTGTATCTCAAGGCACCACAGCTCAAATATTGCAATTTAGGACATTTGTTGGCAGAAAATGAAAAATGGTCAAGATACCCCAAACCTTTTGAGTATCAACATTTTTCCAGAAGCCGTTAACGACCCACTGAGGGAAAGCAGAACTACAATGCAGCTCACAACAAAAATGAGTTTGACACCTCTGGATTAATGTCACAAAGCAGGGCGCCGGGACAAAGAAAGAGCGCAAGAAAGTGGAGGCATGAGGGGGACGCAAGTAGAAAAGTGCAGGCCTCATCTGTCAGCTTCATGGAAAAATATCTGCCAAGTACAAAAGCAGTCAAAAGGAAAGACTGAGAGAAGGAAGAAGAGATACGAGGAGTTCAAAATGAAGGCCTGAAGAGAGATAAGACACTAGTTTCACCACCGAGAGACGGTCTCCAAATAAATCCATAGCGTCATTATTATTATTATTATTATTCATCAGCATCATTGTCTCTAGTAATGCTGCATTATTATTATTATAATGGTCCACTTTGCGTTCAAGGGTTATTAGTGTGAATCCTGGCCTCCCCCGCAGCGCACGCTCCCACCGCTATTAAGAGAAGATGCGTATGCACTGCGTGGTGGGCGTGTGGCACACGGGGCACTCGGGCTCGGCCGATTGGCAGATCTGCCCGGCGCACTCCATGCAGAAGAGGTTGTGGCCGCACGGCACCAGGGCGGCCGTCACCTCACTCTCGAAGCACACAAAGCAGTCCCTGTTGACCCCGGGGCCCGCGCCCACCAGGCCCGCCACGCCAGGGCCCGGCCCGCCTTTCAGCCGAGTCAGCATCCCGGAGCTGAGGCCCACGCCGCCCGCGCCGCCCTCCGAGTCGGTGGGTGAGCCGCCGGGCAGCGAGGACGCTGAGCAGGAGGAGTAACCTGTGGACGAGCCGCCCGAGCTGGAGCTGGAGCCCCCGGAGAAGGAGGAGGAGCCGCCGCCGCCGCTGCCACCGCCTGCCGCGTTGCTGGACTGCAGCCAGGAGAGCGTGCTCAGGGGGTCGCTCTGGGCGCGGCGGGCCAACGGGTGCTCCAGGGGCCCGGCTCCGGCATCCTGGGGCAGCGTCGGGGACAAGCGTGGAGTGATGGCCCCGCCGCTCAGGCCGCTACTGTTGCGGCGAAGCGGCGGCTGTGGGTGCGAAGGGCCGCCCGATTTGTTGGCGCCGTTGACGAAGGGGGCCCAGATCTTGGAAGCGCTGAATTCAAAGCTCAGTTCGTCTGAGGAAGGGAGCGGAGTGGAGTCGCCCCCGAAAGTGAATCCTCCGCCGGCGCTGCTGGAACTCGTGCTGAAGGGGCTGGTCGGGCTGGCCCCTTCGTTGCCTTTGCGGCCCCCGCCGTAGCCCTCGGCACTCATCGCTCCGTTGTGCGCGTGATAGGCCACCGAGGAAGACATCTTACGGTTCACCGACATCTGCATGGCGGCAGGCGGCGGGGAGGGCGGAGGGGGCGGGGGGGCGGAATGGTGGTTGGCGGCCCGCGACCACAGGGATGCCCCGAGTCCCGCGCTGAGGGCGCCCAGGCCCTCGAGGCTGACGTCAGTGCCGTTGGTGTGGAAGTCGTTGTCTCCCTGCAGGTCGACGAAGGTTCCGGTCCTCAGCGTGATGTGGGTCTCGATTTCCTCCCTGGCCCGGTCCACATTCTCGGGCATGCCGGTCACCTCAAACACGGGGTCCTTCTCTCGACTGGGTGTCACAATGTAGGTGTGGGTCTGCTGTTGGATGCGCTTGATGGTGGCTCCCTTTGGACCCACGACAAGACCTACCACTCTGTAGGGTACCCGCACCTGGGCCACAACAAACACAAATGCAAGTAAATCAACGAGGACATTTTATTCACAAAGCATTTTTCACACAAAGGACTAACAGTGTTTCCTTAAAAAAAAAAAAAAAAAAAAAAAGTCTAAACAAAAGTGCATTAACTGCTCTTTAAAAATGTCCGCAGACGATCCAATTACATGAAAAAAATACATCCCAGTTTGGTGGTAACAAACTACAAGACTTTATCGCTTTCAGATTTTTATTTAGTTTGAAGGATATTAAAAGTCAGCAGTCCAGCAGTACCTGAATGGTTGTTTGTCCAGGGAGGTGCGGTGGTCCAGGAAGTGAACCTCCCCCTCCTCCACCTCCCCCTCCTCCGGACCCTCCTGCTTTGCAACGGGACGCTCGTATCATGGAGAAATGCTCAGCCGCGGAGACGATCTCCCGCTTGGCCATTTCCACGTCCTCCCTGCGCCCTGTCACGATGAACACCGGCTCCTCACCGCGAACCGGCGTCTTTATGTAAGTGTTGGTTTTGGCCCGCAACGCTTTGATCTTACAACCTGTATGAGAAACAGATGTAGAAAGATGGCAGGTTTATGACAAACACTCATCAAAAACCATGTTATTGTGTTTGTAAAGTGGGCACATATACTGCAGATGCAAGGATGGCCACTAGGGGAAGTGCAACATAATAAAATGACATACATTGTCATAACTTGACTTACAAGTTAAATTTTTTTGGTGGCTAAACTGACTAAAGGTATTAATTTTTTCACACTTCAACATGTGGTAACACTGTATTAAAAAATCAACAGTTCAGAACTCATTTTTATTATCTGGACTCATATAGCCAATGTCGATCATGGAGCATGCGAGTAGTTTTTTTTTTCTTCCTAGATGTTATTGTTCGTATACATTCAATTAACCACCAAATGAGATCAATAAATAAATTTTGAACTAACAGGTTTTAAGGGAAAATAACTGCTAAATTAATGCAACAAATATTAAAAGCATTCTTGCTACTTTAAATTCTTGGTGAAGCTGGATATCCGCGATCTCGGATAAAGCTCAAAGAGCTGCTCATACACAATATGCAGTTATCCACTTCGATGAAACATTTAAAGGGCTGTGTTCCAAATGAAGCCTCAGACTTAACCCCTTTCTGTTGGCTGTTAGGGCCCGCGATGCACTGTGCCTTTAAATGATGACGCGACATAGAGGCGACCAATAGGAGGCGCGAACTGTGATGTCATTGTGGGAAGCAGAAAGCATGGCTTTTTCAAACAAAGAGAACAATGCTGGAAACGCCGCCGCGGCCGCGGCAAGCTAGTCGGCAGCTAAAAAAGCGCCAGCCGCTGTCGAGAGAGCGCGACGGAGACAAAGGGGGCGAGAAATTCAGTTGGAGCGAGGCGAAGCGAGGAGCGACGGTGTACGGACGGAGCGAGCTAGCGCTTTTGGGTGCAGGGCGTAACACCGCCCAGTCCCGTGTTTTTGAGACGGTCTGCTACATTTCGGCACCCCCAAAAGCTCACATTCGCACAATAATGCACCGTTTAAGCATATTCGGAACATATGGGTGACACTTGCTTTCCACCCGAGCCCCCTTTTTTCGGTTTAAGGTGCATTCAAGGTTCATTTGGGGCCATTTCTTTTGTTTGGTGCAGACTGCAAGATAGGTCCAGACTGCTTTGTCTGACCCCGTCCCACCCTCCCCCTCCCCCCTCTGCCGCGCTACCTGTCAAACTATTGTACAAAACAGTGTGAAAAGCACGCACCATTTGCAGCAAATATGACATTTTAAACTCAGTAAAGACCGCGCCGGTTTGTGTTGACACACAAGCCTAGTCTGGGAACTCAAGTAGTTTCCGGGGGTTCTGAGCACCTAAACAAAGAACCACCGGGCAGCCCTCTGACAAAACAAGCGCGCTAAAGTCTCACCTTGCCTCCCCACGATCTCCGCCACATGCTCGGAGCTCGGAACGGGCACACATTCGGTCATGTTGACGCTTCTCTTTCGGTTGCAGAGGACGGAGGAGCTTTGTTCCCCATGAAGCATCGGGTGCGCGCCGCCGGCCATGTGGTAGCCGCCCGAGCCGTAGTACTCCGGGGACGGGGAGCAGGAGGTCGGCGAATCCCGGGAAATTTGTAGGTCCGCGTAGCCTTCCGAGGCTGGGGCTTGGGTCCCATCCAGTGTGTCGACCAGCCCGCCGCCGCCTCCTCCTCCTCCACAGTCTACCTTTTCCAGGGCCATGAGTGACAGCTGGTCCAGGGCGAAGCGGAGCACCTCCTGGTGATCTTCATCCCGGGATTCTTGGTCCGTTTCACGGGGCAGACCGACCCCGTTGTGCTGGCTGCTGATCACCACGTCGTGGTCCATAATGTCGGGGTGGAATAAAGGGCTAGGCATAGTCTCTCCGTGGATACAACATTAGATCACGGATGTCTGCTTGTTTTGGGTGAGATCGCCCCACTTCTGAAAGGATAACAAAAAGGATATAAATTTGGGAAAAGGGAGGGATGGAGAATAGGATGTTTTGGGGTGGGTGTCAGCTTTTTGGGCGCCTTGCTTTGTCTTGTTGTGACTGACAACTCCAAGCATCCAGCTTTGTCGGGATAAAGGAAAAGAGTGCTCCTTGAAACAACACACAATGCGTATTCTTCCGCCCCACGCAAACACCACCAAACGATACGTGTCGCGAGTCACTTTAATATTAGTAAGAAAAAAAGGCGACGAAAAGTGTCAGAAGTGGTGTTGTTAGCTCCGGCTAGCCAGTTAGCGGGCTAGCTCCTCCACACTCAGTCACGTTGCCGACCCCTTTGTTTGGGAGCTAAGCTAGCTCCACTGTGGAACTCCTTTTAAAACACACACGCACGCTCACACTCGGATTCCTAAATGCAATCAAAACGTCCAAACTTACTTTATCCCCACTTTGTCGACTTGCTCTGCCCCGCTTTGCTGTCGCCTCGTTCCTTCAGGAACAGATGAGAAAGTAAGCCGGGAAGAAGAAGAGGAGGAAGGAGGGAGGAGGAGCAGCCTTCTTTTGAGCTAGCACGTTAGCCGCCTAGCGGGCTAAAACTGGGGTGGGGGGCGTTAAAACACAGTTCTCCAAAACAAACAAAAAAAAACGTTAATAGGACGCCCGTAGTTGTCTCCGTGCGAAGACTCCCGTGGGTGTCTTCATGGTCGGGAAAACGCTAGCCCCGAACCCGAGCGTGACTTGGTGGGGGGTGAAAACAAAGTGGGATTCGGCGCTCCGTGACCCCGTTCGCTCTCTCCGGCACAGCCCGCTCTCTCTCCGCCGCCTTTGTCTCGCCAGGCGCACGCCGCTCGCTCGCTCCGACGGCACTGACGTCACCCGCGACACAACAATGGGTTCAAAGGCCACATGCGGCGATGGGGAGAAGAGCGTCCACGCAAAGCCAAGGCTGCTGTCATTGCCATTGTGTCAGTCGGTCGACCGGACCGCCATCCCTTTATTTATTCGTTTAAAAACAAGCAAACGTTTTTTTGTGTTTGATCATTCAAAGCCAGCATTCAATTGTATCGTCTGCTATTAAAATCCATCTTAGATGCGCTATTATGCTCTTAACCCTCACGATTTTGAGAATTACATTTACTAGATCTTGTGTCTTACCAACAGTTCATTTTTCCACTACCGGTGCCACTTTGGTTCCACTAATAAGCAGCAAGTAAATGAGTGCTGTGCCAGGAACACTACTAGGCCCAGCGTAAATAGAAAAAGTTACTCGTGAGAATTGTTCTATTAGTGCTTGGAATTTTCCTCTTAGTTAAGACAAAGGATATACGAGATCTTCAGCTCGATAACGGGTACACACTCAGAATGGTGTTATGAGTAGTACTAGTAGTACTCAATTGTTACTAATGAGGCAAAAATGCGCACTACTAGTTAAGTGCTAGATGTTAACTACAGCAGTATATTTTCATCATGTCATTAGTACTACGAGTAGCATGCAGCTGTCAACTAGTGCAGTTCTGCCTCACTAGTAACATGTTATCCTAAGACTCCGCAAATGACCTTCAGCTGCATGTAAAGGATTTTGGAATAAATGGTTCTCCTTGCTTGGACCAAGATCCGAACCCCAAACCCATCAAACAGAATACGCCAATGTCCAAAAGATGCATTTATTTAACAATATTGGATTCATGTACAGTAGTTAAGTATCAGTGTTTCTTACATTGTAGCGCGACATGATATAACATGACCTAAAGTTATTGTAAACCATCAAGAATATTTGAAAGCCACGAAACTATCTGAGCTCTCTCAGCGTAACATTAGAGAGCGCGAGAGTACAGCATGCATGCAGTGAGTCCGCAATCTTCTCTATGCTCCTTTGCATAAATATCACTTAAGTGGCGGTGGGGATATGAAACAAAGACGTGTTGTTCTTCACAAATGGACGCACATTTACAGAGATATTTTACAGTTCACATACACCAGGTTTGTTTGCGCTTGTTTAGCAGCTGTGTGATGAAAACAACACCGAATGGATAGTGTGCAGCACCAAACATATCTGCTGAAAAATCGATGGAGGTAAAAGCTGAAACTTAGAGCACCTTTTCAGTTGACAAAAAAAGAAAAAAAAGTTTCAGTTTTATTTTAGTTGAAGTAGTGACAAAAACTAGGAATAAAAAAAAAAAACCCTCCCAGATAATTGATGACGTCAGTTGAAGTTGTGGTAAACGACGTCAGAAAAAAATCAGTCAGCACTACTGGAATTAACACAGCCATTTTGTGTACCTTGGCTATAACTCCTCCTTTTCCACCCGCTCAGCCCCCTTCTCTTTTTCTTCGCCGCTGTCGTCGTCGTCGTTTTCCACCGTGCCGGGTGCCACGACCACAGCGGCGTCCTCAACATGAGCCAACATATCCGCCATGAGGGCTTCCTCCAGCCTCCTCCTCACACTCTGCACGAGGTCCTCCTGCTTCCTGAAGGTCACAGACGAAAGGGAATTCAACCGCCTTCAATGTGCACCTTTGATTAGTTCACATCATCCTTAGAAACGGCGACAACCGGCATGTCGTTTGCACTTTATTAATACAAGTTAAGACTACTGGGCACGGTGGAAAATCGACTCAATTACTAAAATAATCCTTCGATGCAGCCCCCGTATTTCGACAACCTTTTTTTGTCACTTAATGCTTATTGTACATCGTGTGGACACATTGTGGACTGTTTTCAGTGTTTTTGTTGTTTTTTTTGTTGTGATATTCGTTGGAGACAATCGGCGCGTGACGGTTGCACCTTCATGGAAGCATGTTTATAATAAGTGCATTTTTTGTGAGGAGAATGTCGGCACTATTGGCCTCGATTGTATGGCCACGGGGCACTTGTGCAAAGTAGTTTTAGGTTTTAATGGGCACCCCGCTTCGCTTGAGCAGCAGCTTTTTTATTAACAAAAAATAAAAAATAAATAGTGTGTCACCTGATATCTTCATCTGTCACCACAAACGCCTTGCAGAGAGGCTGCGTGGTGTTGAGCCACACTCCCGGGTTTTTCTCCACAGCCGCCGTGAGCTGGCCAGTGACAGGTGCGGGGCTTGTGTGGAGGGCGCTAGCGATGGCGGACAGCAGCGTTTTGTCAGAACTCGCAGGCCCCACACCTGAGGACGAGCCGAAAGACCAAGATTGTTGAAAAGGCGTCACTTGGAAACCCACAAGCGTTGTTTGTTTTTTTTTTTCCCCCCAAATGCGGTCACCTTGTAGGCCTTTGGGGAGATCCATGGTTTTCACCAGCTCGTCTGCAATGTCAAAGGCACTTAACCCACTCAGCTTCCTTTCCCAGAACAGCTGCGATTCAAACCACAAACTTGTCAAAGCTGACAAAATGACAATGGACAATATTATTCCGTTTACAGTGAACCCACGATGGGCCCTATCATTTGCTTAAAATCCCTTTATTCCTTCCACATGCTTTAAACACATTTGAAAAGTACCAAAAAACTTTGCGGCGTCCCTTTGTGCCCGTCGTATAATATCACAACAAGCCTCTCACTCCAAGGAAAGTGTGCTCGCTTCAAGCTGTTTATCACTTCCTGGTTGAAGTTTTCACGCGAAACTGACCCATAAAACAAAACGGACTAAAACATCCTATGTTGAAACACCAATGTGGAAATCACAATGTCCCTGAATTGGCAAGCTATTAGTAGAACATGCCTGCAGGCTAATTGCGTGGTCCTTGGGGACTACCTGGTGCTCAAGTGGACCATGTTGGTACCCCCCCCCCCCTGCAGTAGACGGTTTCGTAATTGTAAAGCTTGAAACAACTGCAACTTTGCACACACAGGGCAGCAACACATACAAGCAGAGAGTACAACAATACCCCCCCCCCCAAAAAAAAAATCTGCTGGTGGTGAACAACCCCTGTGACTGACTGTGCCGAGTGAATAGCTGTGATCTAGCACACTTCATAGCTAAAAGGAGGTCAAGGTCATCTAATACATTTTTTTTCTTTTTACAGCAACATAAGCATGTGAACATGCCCCTTAAAAAAAAAAAGTAAGAGCTCAAGAGTGTAAAATGGGCAATGTAGATGAGATCAAAGGAAACATTGCAAAGACTGCGGCATCATTATCTTCCCACCATGAAACAAATGATCAAATGCCGTCTGCCTCACCTGCTTTGGTTGGTCCACAGCCCTCTGCGGGTCTGTTTTCACCTTGTTGCTAGGGTGATTTGTTACTTTGGTCACCGGCTGCTTGAAGATGGAGGCCGTCTGTCGAACGGGCAGTGTTGTGTTCAAGTCTGGCTTGGCCTTTTGAAAGCATACATATGACAAAACACCTAAGTACTGATGCTGAAGGATTAAAAAAAAAGTTATGCTCAGATTTACTGCGTGTTTATTGTTAGGACTGTGACCGGTGAGCATAAATGCCATTTCATGATTTTTTTTCCCCCCAAAGTTCATGGAATGAGAGGATCAATTTACAGTGGTACCGTGAATTATCAACTCCCTCTATTGAAATTAATCGAAATTCAATTTAGCCGTTTTAACCCTGCAAAAGGACTTCAAAATAAAGAACAATAGCAGAGTACTGGATAAAAACAGAATGAAACACGAGAATGACAGGAAATAAATTCTTTTTTTAATGAAGTCTAATTACTGTTTGAAATGTACTAGAAAGTGGAATTGGTTTGATTCCTTTCAACTAAGACCTAGCTGAAAGTGCATCAGTGATTTGGGCTCTCCTTGCCCTCCTGCGAGGACATTGACTTATTCCTCAGATTCCTTGAATTCATTTTGTTAGCTGCAGCCTCTGTTGTGAAGTTTGCTAGTGCCATCTAGTGGTCGACTGGCTGAAGCTGACACTCGAGTCAAATTGTTTGCTCGCACTGCAAAGCAGAAATCGTCCCAGCATCAGCTCATAACTCGATAAATTCAAATTGAGCCCGTTGTAAGTCAAGGTGTCGCTGTGTTTCCATTACTGTGAATTAAAATGACGACGGAAAAATTTATGATGAGTTTTGACATCAACGTACTTTAAGGAGGTGTGACGATAACATTGCGCGTACGCCACTGATAGATGAATAAAGTACCACAAACTGGAACAACACAATGGTCAAAGATATATGGGCAACGTCGTCAGGGTGATATATGAGTGTTAACGGTAGGTTTCAATTCAATAAATCTCACCGTCGTAACACGTTTGCCAGCATGAGCTCAGTTGGCTCCGTCTGTGTCGAAACGGCCTAATTTAATTCTTCCCCATTGTAAAACAATAACTGACTGCAGAGGATGGACAACATTGTAGATCACTTTTCATAGGCACGGTAAACCATTTTTTATGATGATGATTATTTTATTTTTTTTACTGGGAGAGCTCACTTGAGTGCCCTTTTGCGAAAAGACTAACTTGAGGATATGTACAAAGTACTAATGTTTTTCTTTCTCTGACACGAGAAAGTAAAGCGTTGGTCAGCCGCTAAAGGTTGCTTTTGTGGTTAAATTTTTTTTGCAGTTACCATAATCATGCAAATTGAAGTGTGAGAGATTCCTTCAGTGAATTACAGCAGCACTCGATTGTAAGAGTTCAAACGAGCGGAATTACTAAATGGAATAACTGATAGAATACTCGATTCTAAAAAATAGGCGAGAGTTGCAGCCCTGGCGTGGACCACTCTGGAAGACACCATTCTGTTCAAGATCATAACATCATTGTTAAAAAAATGGAGGGGGGAAAAAAAGCGAGAAGAGAGTATCAATATGTTTATTCTCACCCTGATTTGATGGTTGATATCATGGTGTTTGTGCCCACTTCGCTGGACTTTAGTAAGAACTAAATGTGCAGCACGAGACTGGCCGGCCTCCTCCATGTGAAAGTTGTTGGCTGGACCCCGTGCTGTCTGTGGATTGCCGAGGACACGCCTGACTGGTACACTGCAGAGGAAAAACACACAAATAAACTTGATTATACCGTTGAAAATGACACAAGAATTTATGACTTCATTGTGTGAGCTGATCATGCTGTTTTGCTTAACACTATCAGAGAGATTTTTCTTTGTGGAATTTTCTGAAAACATTGAAGAAGCATTTCAAATAACGCAAAAATATTCCATAACAAATCATTTCACGAAAAACAATTGATGACTAGCGTACATGACATTTTCTCCTGCCCGAACTGCTCTTGTCAAGAACAATGTCCCATTTGCGCTAATCAAGTCGAACTTTTAAGGAATGTGACGCCGTTTCAAACGTCGTGGTAAGTTTTGTACGTTGACGTGGAGAAGCTCTCGGAATGTACAGCTCGTACAAGTTTATTGACGGATATTTTTACCTGAAACTTGTCATCCAATCAGAGAAGGGGTTCCCTAAGTAGCAGACAAAACAAAAGGGTTGATGACATATGTAGACGTAATGAAGTTGCACTGTTTTACTCTAATTTGACGGTGTTTGTTTTAATTATTTTTATCTGTCAAAGTACTACGCGTGGTTTTTAGATGTTTTATGAGTAAAGTTGGTGATGTTATTACTTTTGACACCTCTGATTCTTTCCAGTTACGGTCGCTATATTGGGTGTCACTTTGCTTAGTTAAGAAGCGCAATGACAGGTGAGTGAAGACGTCAATCAAAATCGTCCACGCCCACACCGTCTTCATCAAGCCGAAGCATTGTAAAAGCAGCTCACGTTGAGCACTGTGACTCGGAGGAGAAAAACAAAACGAAAAAAACATTTTTGCTCGGACGACACAACCACTAAACTGTTCTAGTTTTTTTTTCTCCATAACGTTCATATGCATATATAATCCCAAATTTGTTCTGGTCCACGTCAGAAAACGCACACGCTGATTAAGATACACATAACTCGATAATGGGAGGACGCATACCACACAAAGCTAGCTAGATTCTCCACGATAGTTCTGCGCCGAGCGACAAATACCAAAGCGCTTTCACATATAAAATGAATCTCAACTTGGTGAGTGTTTTGTTCCAAGCAGCCGACGTCGCTCAACTCGAGCGTGTGTAAACAATGAAACTTGGCTAGCTAATCAAGCTAGCGGGAACGGCAAACCACCCCGAGTTCTGTACGACTAAACACTCAGCAGAAGTCACGTTGTTGTGCATAATAAAGCTACTAACAAGGATTTGGTTATCTCCAACGTTGGTATTGGGAGAACAACTCCATTTGTTAAGTTTGCACCTTGCAAGACGCGTGTAGGTACTCATCCGTATTTCCTGCTGAGCAAACTTTCATTGGGGGGGAAAAAAACTCCCTGTAGTGTAAAACCGTTGAACTCCTACCTTTTCCGTTCCATACTCCCAAACGTCCCCGTTCGGCGTGGAGTCGAAGCCGGTTCTTAAAAAGTAGCAAATGTCAACTAGCAACTATGCTATCGCTGTCATGAATTTGCACCGTGAAATTTATTTATCGATCACCATTCCTCAAACAGGACCTTTACAGGCGAAGATCACTCCGCCCACCACGTCACCCCCCTCGATTGAACTGTAATCCATCCGCGGGACTCACTTGAACTAGTGCGGAAGTGACGATAGTGAAAAGTGGTAGGCAGAGGGGACCAAACTCGGGTCTGGGGACTCTTGGGGGTCCACATTAATAAAATGTCGTGACATTGCTAAAAAAAGGTAGTCAAATACTGTTATACATCAGTGGTTTGCGAGGGAGCCGACACACCACGGTTGGTACTCCTACTACACTTTAATAATTACTGTTAAAAACATTTATCAGTGAATGCCACTGTTGCAGGTTAAAAGCACCACTTGTGATGCATCACATACTGTGAGTCTGACATCTCTGCATTGTATATTAGTAAAGGAATTAAATCACATTTTTTTCAGAGAATAAAAGGCTTATTTTTCTAGAATACGTTTGTTTGGAAAAGAAGGCATCCTTTTCATAATAAATGGCATGTTATAGGAATAAAGTTGTATTTTTGAAACACACTCACATGTGTAAGATACGAAAAAATAACTGACACACCTTGCAAAAAGAAAAAAAAAAGTATGGCCAAAACATTACTAACGATATGATGAAGCATCAAAAGATTTAAGATGGAAACATTGCCTAGAGCGGCAATGGCATTTAATCAATTGCATTCAAGATCAATTTGAATTCGATGGACAATAGCAAGTGAACTACTGTACTTCAAATGAACATAACACTTCACATTCATTTTATTAGTTCCTCTTCCCGAACAGTTTGCTTGAAGGGCAGCTCAACATTTGTTGACAATGATGAAAAATAAATAGCTAACCCATAAAGTACATTTGGTGAGAAAAAAAAAAAATCATATTCTTTCCACTCAAGTTTTTCGGGTTGAGGTAGAACCGCTTAACCCCAAATGCATTACAGCCGATGATGATGATGATGATGATCATGACGATGACATTTTGGACCACCAGGATAGGAAGTGCAGGCTGTGATACACTGCATTGTAAAATAGCATCTGCAGCAGTCTTTGTTTAAAATCTCTGTTGAATCCATCAACAAACTGTCAAGAACAACGCCAGGAAAAAAAAACATGTCAAAATACAGAACATAAGGGGGCAGTTCTTCATTATTTTTGGAAGATACACATTCTTACACATTTTCCTTTGGAAGATATCTACAGTGATGATTCCACTATTACAGTCTAACTTTAACTATGTTCCATATTTATTTCATGTTTTTATATATTTTTAAAAAAGTGTGTAGCGCTACTGATGTTGATATTTAATATCTTGCTATCATTAGGAAATTTGTTCCGGGACCACACTTGTAACTCGTAATTGAGGATAGATTCTCATTTGCTGTGCAGACAGCTAATTAAACGCACGGTAGGATAAGAAGTAAAGTACAACAAAATCTAATGAATGTTTGAAAAAAGGAGAATTAAAAATCATTTAACATTTACATCATTTCAAACTAACAATAGATGGATAGATTTCCCTGCTCACCTGATCGCCACTATTCGTCCTTCTTGAATTTGCCGTTGATGTAGGGAACGTAGTCCAAAAAAACTCGCCAATCTGTGAAGTGGACCACAGCTACGCCACCCACTGTGCCCCAAACAGCCAGTGTTGGTATCCTGTGAGGGAAACGTTGAACATATTTACCATGGTATACCTGTCATCAAATACTCTACATAGCCTTCTGTACTACTATAACCCAATTGTGCGCTTCGACATTCTGTTTCCCCAATATTCGTCGCGCCAAGGCGTACGTGGAGAAAACTCTCACAGCACCCCCAGTCCCCGAAAAAAAGGTCACAAAATTGGAAAAATTACAATTAAAAAGCAATAATCGTATCACGTGTTGTAATGTTGTATTTCCAAGCTGTATTAATATTACAACACGATGATAACGAACACATATATAGTCAGGTCATGAAATGTGCCTCAATGTCATTTCGAAATAGCCTCTTTTAAAACGTAAAACGTCAACGACGTTTTGTTTGTGACCTCAGCTAAGCTAAATGCTAACTGACGATTTAAGGTGGTTCTGTCCGTGAAACGCTCAGCATACTATTTTGTTTTTGTTCTCGTGAAAGCAAAGTTTGAAAAACGGAACCTTACCACGACTTAGCCATGGACACATATTTCTGTCCGACCACTTTACTCAACATCGTTCTTGTGTCCTCCTCGCCCTCCGTCACACACTACGTGCAGCAAACAGGGAACTTCCGTTTGCGGTTTGTTCACTTTTTTTTAACCACATATAAAGGCAACCTCTGCCCTCTAGTGGACATATGATATATGACAAGCATAATTTATTTATTAGAAATCAACAAGAGTAGCATAGCATGGCTAATTATGAACGCAGAATAGTAAAGTATTACTTTACAATAAATCATAATGAGCATTTACATCATCACACTTTATGATATAAAAATGTAAAGTACCGGTATGCATACAAGTGCAACCCACTAAATTAGAATATGATCAGGAAAAGCTTAGTTGAACAGATGAACTTCAGAGTGAATCAGAGGCACTTTCAGTGGTGGCAGGTGACTGCTGACTCACATTTAATTGAGTTTGAATGTGATTGGTTAACTCTAAACACAAGCATATACCGACTTGTGAGGGTGTGCACACTTAGGGAACCACATGATCTCAGTTGTGAATTTTTACATCCCCTCAAAAAGATTTAATATTTGTATTTCAATCGTGGCATACAGATTATTGGTTACCGATACCTTATTAGTGGAATAAGTTTTGATGTGATTTACCTTGTTCATTTTTCTATTACAAATGTTGCACTTGTACAGTGGTGTGTCGACTTTTTGTATCCACTGTTTCTATAGATGACCGCAGTTGCATTTTGTAAAGTGTTGTCGAGGTCAGGTTTATCAGACAACGGGACAGTGAGCTCAGATATTAAAAATGGCACATTTATTACTACATTACTGTTATATACACAACAGTTCTCAATATCTACTTTATATATAAAAATAGGAAACTGGAGGCACTTTGAGGACAAAGCCTACATAGATATTGCCCTCAAATATTTATGAAGACAGAAAGAGCTGTAACAAGTCATTTGTTGTGGATGACAGTCTTCTAATAAAGAATATTGTTTTCATACTTGCACACTGTAGAAAAATCATTTACATAAACACAAGTCCTTGTTTTTTTTTTTGCATTATTAGAACAATTCTTTTTTAGATGAAAATAAACTCACGGGTTATTCCATCGGGCATAATCTTCAAATGACACAAAAGTAAACCGAGTATTTTTTTTTCTTCCCCAGCTGATACATCATACAGCTGCACATTTACATGACAATCGAGGACAAGCTCATATTCAAATACAGCAAATCCGTAAATAAAAGGTTTACGTAGGATTCAGTGTCAAAGGTGTCGCATCAATAAATTCTTGTTGATGTTCTTGGACTCCTGCGTCAAAGCAACGTTTCATTCCCATTCAGTATATGTATGTAACAGAAGTATTCAGGCACTGGTGAGTAACCTTCATCAAAACTCCCAAAGTCAAGAAAATGACTAAGGCCACGCTTTATGCATTTGTTTTGATTAATTCGATGATAAAGAAGCTGAACAACGTTGAAAAGTTGATTGTGTTTCCAACGCCAATGAATCATAACGTTACACAAGTAGAGGCTGACAACGTATTGTTTCACTTTCAACTGAACTGGCATAAGCAAAGGAATCCAAATAAAAATGTTGGGTTTTGCACAGAAACAAACAAAAAATATATATGTATATATAATTATCACAACATGTGACAATACAGCCAGAATTTGTCATTTCTAACATTTCCAAGCACCTGGCACAACACAAAAACACCTCACTTTGTTCCCGTAATCTAAAAAAAAAAAAAAAGTCTTCAATTTAAACGATGTAAACAAAAAAAAGAGCATCACAAATGGAAAACAAAACACTAACTCATAACTATTTTACAAAAAAAAATCTACAAAAGGAAGATCGTTACAAAGAGGCTTTGCAGTTGTTCAAAATGGAAAATAAAAAGAAGGGGGAAAAAAACAGAGAAACAAAAGTCAAACCAAGTCAAGCAATGGCAATCGAGTAAATTAATATCAAGAAAGTAATCTTACAACTCACCATCCCTTTTAATACTCAATTATTCTTTTCCACAACACAACCTTCGTGAGATGAGCTTGTCATTGGAAGTTGTCAATGACCCCCACAATAACATGTGACCTGATTGGTCCAATCACAGAGAATCGCCGGACACTTCCACAACTCGCAATTAAATGGTCCCTAAGTGAACCATTTGTCATCTGCCTTACTCTATATTTAAAAAAAAAATTGGTTTGCAAAGAACAAATTCTGGTGTGCTGGATATTTAAGAAAGGACAATATAACAAATGAAAAACATGTCGCAGGTTCAATCTGCTAAAATAACAACAAAAAAAAGTCCTCTTGTGACTGGACCGTCCAGGATGACACCTGGTCTAAGTGACAGCACGTGTGCTGCGCGATGATATCTAGTTGCTCTATTTCTACGGAAGCCCCCCATAGAGAGACTGGCTTATCTCTGGAGATGAGTCTTTCCTCAGTGGTGCTGCTACCTCGGGCAATCGGTCAGTTCCAATTGCAAGGCAGTGACCCGTAGGATCCACAGTTTACGAGGAGGGACAAACGCCACATGTCACCTCAACGGCCAGGGTAAGAAATGTATGAAAGACTATTCAGTCAATCTATCGTAAGATGCATCTAAGACCTCCTTTTATCGGTGGGAATGCCACATATTAGAACAATAATACAAGTCTTGGCTTTGCTTACAGTTGAAATTGATTCAAAAGGACTATTTGATCCGAACACGTTTGTTCCCAATGTGTAAAGTGTTTTTTTTTTTTGTTTTTGTAGAATGTGTTACAAAAACATGATCATAAGAACGTCCCCAGCTCAATGTCCTTGAGTCTAATCCAATATGAATACGCCTCTCTCTCTCCCCAACCCCAAATGTGCTTGTTCTGTTTGTTTGTGGCTGTGGCCCCTTTTGACAGTAATGAGGTGCCGTGTGCCTTCCAAATATCACATGGGGGTGCAATAAGGCCACGTCTTCAAACATCTGCTAGTTAACAGAACCTGGAAGAAAAAATAAATGTGTTAGGTAAATCCGCACAAGCATAACGTAAAAAAAAAAAATAATACAGTGGTAACTGGACTTTGGAGTTTGCAACCAGATACGAAAGTGTTAGGCTGTCTAAAACTGGCGAAATAAATATTGTGGACTTGCATGGCTAACAGTTACTGTTCACAAAGCGGAGACGAGCAGAGAAGTAGCTCCTCAATTTTGGAGATCTAAGTGCTTTTACTGTTGTACAACCTTTTGATTTTATTTTGAAAAACTTTTTTTGGTTTGTTGTGTTTTTTCTATGTACCTATGAAGCACAATCGATGGGGGAAAAAATACTTGCCTAAACATTTTAAAATAATTGATTTTAGACCTGCAATTGCAATACCGTGAACGTGCAATATTTTTGCTGACTGTTATTACAGCGCCAAAATATGAGACCTTGTTGTGGCACTCGCAAGTCAAGGCACCACTGTACTCGGTAACCATGAAAGCAAACCTTGGAATTACATATGGCTTATAGGGTTGTGTCCATCACCTCCGAGACCTCCTCCCATCTGCATCTGGGGGTCCACGCCCGACACTTTCTCCTCCTCTCTTCTCTTGAGGCAGGCGGCCTTGGGGTTGAGATTACGCTCTTTACAAAAGGCACATAAACAACGATTAGGGCGATCTCGATAAATGATGAGTTTGGGACTTGACACGAGTGGAGCAGAGGAGAGGAAAGGCGAAATGCAAGACAGGAAAACGAGAAGACAGGAAAAGTAGAAGTAGTAGGATGAGACGAAAGCAGACATCTATCCTTCCTCATATATTCTCCCTTTCTCCTCCTTACTGGTCCAGTTAATAGAGGCGTGAAAAGAGAAAGTGGGTGTTACACAGAGGCTGAACATGACCTTTAAGAGGAAATGCCCCCCCCCGCCCCGAAGGCTCTCGTAGGAAGAAGCTCGGCTGTCTGTGTGGGCAAGACTAGTCACGTCCGACTGGATTGGCCGACCTACCTCGCACCTGTTTCTCCAGGCCCAGTATGACCTGGACGGCCTGCTGCAAGATGACAAGCTTGGTCTGGGCCTTGTCGCTCTGCAGGTGAACCTGACACATTCTGCCCAGCTCTCTGAAGGCTTCGTTTATGTCACGCACCCGCACCCGCTCCCTAGCGTTGTTAGCTAGGCGCCGCTCGCGCTCCCTCTGCTCCTTCTCTTCGGCCGTCAGGTTCTCATCGGCAACTGTGACAACGCTGCAGCCGGGAGGAGAGCGGTTGGCGGGGCTGGTTAATAAAGCCAAATCACAACCTTGCTCAGCCTACGCTCACGTTTATATTATTAAAGATGCAGTAACAGTTTGTTCCTGGGGGGATCATTATTGGTTTGTCTGTCTAAATGCTCAAAGCTCCTCCCTGCAGGTGAGATGAAGAAACATCGCAGTGGAGTGGGCCGGGCCAGAGAGCAGCAGGCGGATGTGTTTTTCTTCTTGTATGTTTTTTGAGGCCATGTCCTTATCAACACCGTATTCCATGATCAAATTAAATCGTGAAGGGTCACTGAGGTCCAGGATGGAAGTTGAGGGGATCTTACAACTTTTCTAGCAGAGAAGATATGAGGAGCGTGTGAGAGGTAAAAGCTCTCTGCCGACTACAGCGCATCAAAGAAGAGAGAGTGGAGGCATCGTGATAAATACATCACAAGTCAATGTATTTATCGGAAAGAAGCGAAGAATAGGTCACGGTTGCCGTCTGTAAAAAATAAGCTGGAAGAGGACTGAGGCGTGGATGGAGAAAGTAAAGTCAAAACACAAAGAAGCATAATGAGCATGGTTACGTTGCGGGGACATGCGACACTTCACGGTCGAGGCAGGTTAATAATACACATGACAACACACAAGGCGTGTCCAGCTTGTGTGCTTTCTACACTTAACGGTACACCAAAAGCCACTATGCCAGTTGCAAAAAGCCAAAGTAACAAATGTGTTAATTTTCTGGTCAGGCGAGAGAGGCGCATAGACATGGAAAAATGTAGAAAGGATATATACTAAACAAAGCGCAAATGGCAACACACGCACGCACACACTCACACACATATCCAGCATGTGCTACCACAAGAGAACCAGAACGGGGTTGTTTGTAAAACAATCACATGGCTTTCATGTCCTTATTCCCTGTCCTCACTTTGGAGGTGACTTCAAGGATGGACGGCAATGTGTGGAGTGCTTCAATGTTCACTGATGTCACTTATATCATGAATGAACCACATAATTGAACCACGATTATAACTAAATGGGTCAGGCAGGAGCATGAAGCCATGTGAGAGTTTAGCGCGTCAAGAAGACCTTCCCCTCCTCCTCTTCCTCCTTCCTCCCTCCCTGGACACCCACTGACCTCGGACTTGCTGCTCCAGGTTGAGTATAACGTTAACGGCCTGTTGGAGCACGTTCAATTTAGTCTGCGGTTTCTCATAGTTCAGATGGAGCTGACACATGCGGCCCAGCTCTTTAAAGGCCTCATTGATGTCCCGCACGCGGAGCCGCTCGCGGGCATTGTTTGCCATCCTCCGCACTTTCTCCCGCCCAGCTTTAATCTCCACTGGTAGATCTTCATCGTCATCCTCATCAATCAGACTAGCCAATGGCAGATGAGGAGGGAAGGAAACAACATTGTGGGCACACTTCAGGTAAGCATCAACTTTCTAGGCTAAAGGTAGCTTTCTGACAAACATAATTCCAAAACGTGTCAGATATGGAACATTATATTAAGAAGTACGAGTCTACTGATTTGAATGTACTCACAAATGATCTGTATATTGCAAATCATTTATCAAAATTAAACATAAAAGTTCACAGAACATTTAACAATTTACTTCTGTCCTCTTAAGCAGTGAATCCCAATTATTGTGCCTTAAGAGGTCATCAGGTGTGCTGTAGGAAATGATCCAATTCGACTGAACTGTTTTGGTTACAACATATAACATATCGTTGTTTAATTATATATGCTCGCTATCGACGGTACGGTGAGAGGTAGGGAAGGGTACTCAAGTCAGTACTTGTTACTTGGTATAGACCGATTTGGTTTGGTATTAGCGAGCACCAATTCACGTGAAATCAGTACCATTTTTCATTTTGGAAGTGCATCGTTCCGTCCCAATTTAAATATGTATCTTGGCTCAAGAAACGTTGGGAAACACTGCTTCTAAAATGTACAATGTCTTGTTTCATACGAAATACAACAAAAGCTGATTCACTATTAATAGAAGGATATTTCCTGACTATAGCAAGATACCTGACAATGAAACCTGTATTGATGTGTGACAGTAAAAGTCATACAATTAAAAAAAAAAAAAAAACGCACCTTGTTTGAAGAGCATTTAGCTCTTTGTTCTCATCCTCTGACTTGTCAGTCACAGAGCAGTTTTCATCCTCCTCCTTGGTCTCTCGTTTAATGTCACTGGAACGATTAAGGTTGCTCACCAGACCTGCAAACAAAAAACAAGGGAAGAAAGGTATAAGTCAATGGCTCTCTGTGACCGGAAGGAGAAAAGTCACAAAGACTCACTGGTGAAACCTTCAGGTTGAGAGCCTTGCAGGGCAGATGAGGAGCTGTGGTGCCCAAGTCCTCCACTAGAGGGCAGTCCAGCAGAGTCTTCATGGTGGTTGGAGACCTGCAAGACACAATGTTGACCATGTGTCAAGAGCACGCGTTTTTTTGCAGGCTCCATTTATGAATCTCACCATTCCGGGCAGGCGACTGGTGAGGCCATGTGCTGCACTGCTAAAAGCTGAGGATAAGCCCAAGCCGGATGCCAGCAGACTCTGCATCTCAGCCAGTCCTGGTCCTCCTTGTCCACTGGCATGTCGCTGAAGAACATGAATAGCTTCGTCCAGGCGATCCTCCAGTTTATTAGACTGCAGAGATGGGGGACAACAAACATGAGAGGAGATGATGACAAAGTACGATGTGACATGATCCACATGTATGGCTGAAAAAAAAAAAAAAAATTGAGCTGTAGGTCACAATCCTTTTCAAGGCCTCACCATGCCCTGAATTCCACCATGAAAGTTAGGTGAAGGTGTAGCCTGTCCAGATGACCTGGTCCACTGAGAGGCGCATCCTGTATAGGAATCAAAATGGTTTATTCATGTAAAAAATAGTCTTGTTATTCTCCATTCAAGTAGATCAACTGTGACGTTTCGGTAGCGAAGTCCTTTATGAACTTTTTGCTATAAATGATAGAAAGGCAAAGTAAACAACATCTACGTATGTCATTCAGTTCAAGTGTTCACTTTCTCCTGACATTCTACTCTTTCAACTCGTGCCATTCACAGTATTTGGTGTGTGATGATGTCACTTCTGGACCAATTGGAAAGACAAATAGGGAAGTGATCCCTCCCGCTTCTTATTTTTACTGTACTTTCCCTTCCTCTCTTATAAGTTATATTTGGATGGTGAGCGTGTCTGACAGATCATTTGAAGGTTACGTTCTTATGTTGTGTTGCATTTGGCCAGAAGAGTATCACCGCCCGCACTATTGAAAATTCCGATAAATTACATTTGGTATGGAACATCCAACTATCACGAGGCTAACAAATCTTCTGATGAATGCAGCCATTCTGTAAAGTAGTTTATAGTTAAATCGGAAAATGATTACTGACCTGAAGTGGCCTGAGGAGAGCCGGAGGGGGTTGACGGGGACGAAGAATAGCCGTTACTGTTTGGGTCTGAAGGATAGATCTAGGACAGACACAAACATTTCGAGTTTCAGTATGATAAAATGCAACCACAGATGACCAAAGATGATTAACTCATTCACTGCTGTGGACATTTATATTCGTCAAATGGAATCCAACCAAGTATATTTTTCAACGGGAAGGGGTGGAAGAGGGTCTCGCCCATCTTATCTGTGAAATTCAGGTTTGGAAACTACCAGTCACAAACATATCCTTGTAAATGGCGATATTGCCTCATTTGGGATTTGAGATTACTAGAGTCTCAGTTGTATATTTGTAAATGTATTCTTATTTTGCTATCAAAATCCCTTTCTCAGTCTTGTTTTATAGTATGAATTGTGACAAAAGCTAAATATATTAGCACAAAAGACCTGTTTTGTGTGACGAAAGTTTGTTTTCTGTCCTTTTTGGTCAGAAACCAACGTTTTTGGTGAAACCAAATGATGTTCAACTGATGATTGTTGAAGAATGGAAAAAGCTAGAAACATTTCTGTGCCCACTCTTTTTTTAATGGTAGGTTCAGTGCTTATATTGTCACAACAGAAATTTCTGAGTCTTGAAAACCAGTCAAAATGTACAACATTTGGTAATATGGGGAACTTTGAAAATGGCTGTCAGTGAATGAGTTAAAGTTATGAGGCATGATTATAGTTGGCGGCGTGAGAAAACCTTAACATGGATTTGCGTCTTTGCAGAACTTACAGAAGCCAGCGCTTTCCCAATCTCATCGCCAGAACTTCCAGGTACTGCTCCCCGATTGGCTTGACAGGAGGGCAAATATTTTTTTGTGATTAAAATGTGCTCTGAGTGCCAGGTCTGCGATATGATGCTGTCATAAGGACAAGCTTTGCTTTAAGAGTTTACACATAATAGTATAAGTACCAGCAATAGGGGGTGTTTGACTGGGAACGCCGTAGCTGTTTGAGCCAGAGTGGAAGCCGGCCGGATGGTTCCCGTTCACTTCGCTGCCATGTTGGGGGTAGTTTTGGGGCGAGAGGGGCAGCGGTTGCCGTTTCTGGGGTGCAAAAGAGACCAAAGGATTTCAACAGATCAAAGCAGACAAATGTGGCCCCTGTTCATCCCCCCGCCCCCCAAAAAAGCATCAAAAATAGAAATCAACAAGTCCAAATAGTAACTGGGAATGCTCACCAGTCTGTCTTGGGGGTTGATGGCAGTGAAGGGACCATGCTGGCTCAGATGGGTGGAGTTACCCAGCATGGACGGATAACCAGGTTGAACCATCGACCCAGCAGAACCCCATGGATCGGAAGGCGGGTGGAGGCCTTCTGTCAGGGGGCATGAAGAGACAGAGGAGGGAGCCGCGGAGGGGGGTGGAGGAACAAGAGGGGTGAGGGATAACCAGCCACAGGAGATGAAAAGACAATAAAAGGCACATATGAGACATGTCACATTAGTTTGATGACTTCATCCAACCATGATGCACCAGTGCACATGTCAAAGCACCTTGAGTCACACCATTAGGATGAAATGGGAAGCTACTTTCAAAAAAGACAGGATATCTTTAAGTCGGTAAGCAATCATTTGGGCCATGCACACTTTTTTTTTTGTTACTTCAACACAATACACAAACTGAGGTTGTTGTGCCGACGTTTGATTGAACTAACCTTGCATGTAGAATGTTGGTGTGTAGATGCTTCCTGCTTTTGAAGCAGTGTAGCCAACATTGTCCCTGTTAAAATCCTCGCCTGAGGCACACACCTAAAAACAAACAAACACAAAAAAAACAGTAAAGGAAAACTCCAAACCATTACATCAGATAATGATGAAAGTCTTCTATACCGCATGGAGGTGGATGGGTTAGATGTTTTGTTTTCAAACACACCCATGACCTCACTGTTTGATTTCACTACTTGATTACAATGCCTTCTACTGGCTCTCACGCATTAAGGGTTTCCTAGGTATCAGGCCATCCAACAGAAACAGTCTGAGAATGCTTTGAATCCTTAGCACGTAAGGTAAAGACCACAGGACAGGAGCTGCAGTTGGAAGTTTCACCGATCCGCGAGAACCAAGTTAGCAACAGCTTTCTTAATCCAAATGACTGTTGATGCAAGTCAAACTCAACTGCAACCGCAAAGGACTTTTCTTCTGTAATTTGATTAAGCAGAGAGAAACAGGAGAGGAAAAGGAGGCTAGTGGAGAAGAGGGAAGGAGAGATGCACTCCTAATTACTGAACCATCTGTCGAATCCTGGATAGCGGCCAACTCCACTGGCAGCTGGGATGGAGGGATGGGGGAGGGGGAGAGAAAAGGGGGAGAGCTGTTGTTCGCGGAGGCGAGTGGGTGAGTGGGAGGGGCTGCGGGGTTTGAGGCGATGGTGGGGTGGTGAGGAAGAAACGGAGAAGGGGAGGAAATCGGGCGATCACAGAGCCAGGCTGGGAGGGGAAAAATGAGCATGAATTTCCCTGAGTGATCTACACAAACGCGCTTGGCAGAGGGGAGGAAATGTGGTCACAAAGTAGAAGGGCCCAAAAGTATGACACACTATAAATACACTACAAATGAGCGACTGGCTCAATGAGTGGCTTTTTCCCCCCCGCTTTTCCTTCTTTAAATGAGCGGTGCAGAGACACAGCTGTGCAAGCTGAATATACTACATTGCTGCAGTTGGACAGTTTTGCAAGCCACAAAGAGGCCAGAGATGCCAAATGGCACATGAAAAGGGACAGGATCTGAGAAAACGGACTCCCGTGGACTGAGTGAGATGCAACGCTGAATGTTAGCACTTACCGACGAGGGCAGGCCGGGGGGCACCTTCCGGATCTTTTTTGGCTGGGCTTCTGACAGGAAGGAGAAAAACAAAGAGGCAAATATAGGGTCAAACAGCACAAGCTTTCAGTCGTGGAAAACATTGACTATACAGTCACGCAATCTGTATGTGCTTTCATTTGCGCAGGCCTTACTTTATATGCAAATCCCTCCGACATCTGACAACTGATTGAGGAGGAAGCGGTTTCTCGATATAAATCGGCATGTCAAATCTTTTGACTCATTACTACACAAAATTGTACACCGAGGCAAGTTTGCTGTTAGTTAGATATATCACTGTCGTCTTCGTCACTTGATGCAATTTTGTGTGGTCGTGCATGCATGAACACTAGCTTTTGAATACTTACTATATATTCAAGAGAAAACTTGAAGCAATGCTTTTGCGAGTCTATCTGAGCTTATCTTTGTTCTTTGTTTATCAATATCATGATGCGACTGGTAAAATGTGAACATCTTTATCACTGTCATTGTGATCTTGTTTCATCTCTTCAACTGATTGCCACCTAATTAAAATATATTCTTATCTGATGCGAATAATCAGCCACGGCACCTGCAGTGTTTTTGCTTCACTTGAGGAAACAGAAGTGAGAATTTCCTGGTACTTTAAAAACATCAAGAGGAGAAGTGATTACAGACAGGCACTTCAACTGAGATTAGAATACCGAAATTCATACGGATTGAATGAAAATTGTTATCTAACTGAAATGAAATACAAAGCATTGGTCTTTTCAAATCTTACCAATGGGGTCATGCGTGGGTCGTCGACGAGAGTTGTTGCCCTCGTAGGAGGAATAAAACTGGGAGGTGGGCTTCAAGCCAGAGGGGGACAGCGCATCGGGACTGGGCATGGCTATCTCACTGGGCAAAAAGCCCGGCTACGACGGATGACACAAGAAAAGAAAGGTTCATGTGCAACACATTACCAAATGGCGGAAGACTTTTGAAAAGTACAAAGAGGGTTTTGTCTGGCTAAAACGATTTACCTGCGTTGCAAATGTCGAGTAAGGGCCCCTCTCAGCCTTCCCTGTTGCAAAGAACACCAAATGAAATTCAGCCATGATGAGGAAAATGAAGCATTGACGTCAACATTAAATCCTAGTCTGGTCACTGCCCTGTCTGTGTCGGAGCGCCTCGCATCTGCCGAGGTGATTGTGTATGATGTGCAGTATTTATGACCGAGAAGAGCAAAACAACAACAAATTGAGCCATTATAAATGGTTCAGGGGCAATTGTGCCCGTCTCCCCTCCTCTCCCCTGACAGTTAAACAGAGGAGAGCTATAGGCCAATGTAATCCCACGGGAGAGCCTTGTTTGTGCATGGGTGCCCTTTATAACCCCGACACCCCATCCGACCCCGCATACACGCCCACCTCAATATTGAACACACAGAATTGGAACACAGTGCTCCACCACATCCTCCCCGATTATCTGCTGCCTATATCCATCACCACCTGAGCATGAACACGGTTTGCCCTTAAGTGCTGCACGTATGTGAATGGCAGACAAACATGGGATGAATCCATAAATATGTACGTTGCGGTGGCTGTGTCTAATGTGAGGTGAAAATACCCTTTTTTTTATGTGGGGATCGGGGGGTAAAGACAGCTGGTGCGTAGGTCTTCTTCAGCAGCTAAACTCAATTCAAAAAACACTTACCAGCAATGCCCGTTCCATACACTGTGCCAGGTGCAATGCCAGCTTGCTCACTGTAAACGCCATCTTCGCCAAAACACTGTGAAAGAAGATGGCACAAACGTGATGGATTTTAAAAAATGTTTTGTTTTTATTAAATACAAGTATCCCAGGGGGTCACCTTTTGACATGTATGTACAGTATAATCTAGTCCAGATAGAATTTAAACCAATAAATACATCACAGAACACGTGTGGATGTCTTTTTCTGTCTGCCATTTTTCCACATCACCACATGAACCTAATAATGGATTCATTGTTTAGAGACCTAAAATTGTCCAAATCCTCAGAATTTCAGCCCCTCGACAGTAAATATTGTCAAATTTATTTTGTCCTCCACATGATTGCCATTGTGTTAAATCAAAAGACTACATTTAAAAACGTCCACTTTTACTTTGGAAAACAATGATTTCAGCCTATTTTGTGACAAGTTAACTGAGTCACACACACAAAAAAAAAGGGAAAAAATATGTTTTTGAATAGAGGGATGAAAACTAAAGCATGTTTTTTTTTCTCCCAAAATCCAATTCATCACAGAATCAACAAAATAAGAAACATTATTGGCAATTATGCATAAAAATCACTCTTAGTTGCAAACTGAGCACTTTTCATCATAAAAGTGCTGTTAATCTCATAACCAATAATTGTTTTGGAGAAATAAGTAATTGGTGCCAGTGTTAATGTGATGGCATGCATTTACGGTCAAGTATCTCACAAAATGACAGATGAGCAATTCGTCATCAAAAGCCCGAAATATGTGCGTGCTCCAAATTGGAAATCACGCCCTGCAATGTAATTGCAGCCTCCAGGATCAACTCAGTAAGTTAAATTTGCTCGTACCCTCCCCTGGTTGAACGATGGGCTGCTCTGCTCTGCGGAGCCCCAAGGACTGGATCCATTCCTCTCATCAACACCTGGAATATAGAGGAGTACCCGTAGGTTAGGGATCAACAACTACAGAACAAGCACAACAACTGTGAAAGGCATCGTGTCCTGCTATATATCAGTCCATGTTCAGAGGGCGATGAAGTTGATCTGCTTTGAAAGAAATTACTAAAGCTCCTGAAACCTTTGCTGGGAAGCTCTATAACACAGTAAGCGTGGAGAAGGTGTTGTCACATGGATGAGAGCTGTAGGAAATCTGAATAATTAACAGCCAATATTAGAGTCCCAGAACGATTCTCTCTATTCTTCACCGATCCATTCCGAGTCTTTACGTTTTCCGGGCAACAACCATTAAAAGGTCTAAATCTTATATAACGACACGTGCTATGTCAGAACGGAACATGCCGGCACTCTAAGAGATGAATGTGTTAGAAACAACTGATTTTAAGGCTTGGTTCCGGCCTGTCCTATTTCCTTCAATCGCTTCTTGAACTACAACATAGAATCTCTAGGGGGAAAGCTCAAGCTTAATTGCGGACTGATTTGCATAATTGTGCATATTAATGAAGCCTAACTCGATGAATATTCATCTTTTGGTTTTGTTGTCTAATTAAAAAGCGGAGTGGGATGATGCAGGGGGGTGTGGAGGCGGTCTCGAATCATGACAGGATCAGCAGTATAAGAGAATGATGAGTCCACAGTGCAGAGGGTGCCGTGACAACAGTGATCTACGCGCACACACGCACACGAGCCGCGTTAGGGCAGCGAGCGAGCGGCTTTGAGCAGAGAATTAGTCTTACAATGAAGTATCGAGAGATAAAACAAGACAACAGCTCCATAGCACATGCTGGAAACACGGAACTGCCTCCCTCACGCAGTCTTGGGGACGGGGTAGCTCCTTGACCAGCGTGTCTTGCAACGTTGCCTCACTTCCCTTTGCAGTCGTTATGGACATTTATTCATGCATACCATGGAGACGCGAAAGAGGGGTCCATGGAACGACGAAATTGAAGAAAAGCTGGTGAACATATGGGAGCAACACTCCCGCACTTTTGATGCCGGGAGTGACAATTTCCCTGGCTGCATAATGTCAGCGTGTATAACTATCGATCTAACGAACAAGACAACATTATTTTGCCTGCCGGTTTTAAAAACGTGAACGTTACCTGAAGCTCTCCTTGTAGAATGGACAGTCTGACACCACACTTTTTAAAAAAAAAATTCAACCAGAAACCCTGCCACAAACACTTGCATTCGAATGCTTTAGTTGTATTGTATTTGAGCACAATTGTAATGACTCTTTTGTTTTGTTTATTGTGAGTGCTGACGTGCTGTCATGATAAGTTCTTACTCTAAAAAAAGTGTTATAATTTGAGGCAAATATATGCCAATTAATATTCGATTCAAATAAAACATTTTCATCATAACTGCAGGAAGTAATGGGATTTTCACGTATTAGTACTCGGCATTCAAAACCACCCAAATGCAATACTTGACCTGAAAAAAAAAAAGCAGTATCGGTGAATCCCTTGCATACCGATCAATGTTCTTACAAAGTGAAAAAACCCGCAATTAAGTGCAGACTATCAAAAAGGCGACAAACAATATTGGATAAAAGAATGACTAACATCAGAGCTTGTTTTTTTTTTTTTTTGTTGTTGTTGTTTTTACCCTAATGCACAACCTCTCCCAGCATGCAACGTCCCTTCAGGCATGGCTAGTCTATAATTACACAGGAAGAGATACTGGAAACAGCCAGCCAGCCTGACTCACTGGCCTCAGGAACACAACTCTGCCATACATTGAGCAGACTTGCAGACACGTTGTAGTCTTAGCAGGAACATTGCCACAAGCGCTCGCCATTCACTGTGTCTATACACCTCCTTCCTTCCCGCTTCCAAGTGAGTCACACAGACACAAAGCATGAAGTCATATCCATGTCAAACCTCAAGAGACTTAAGTCTGTTAATGAAATACCGACCAATGTTCAGTAACGCACGCCGGCTCGTTCTAACCTGTGAGTCACCAGAGACTTCTAAAAGAGCGCAGGGGGGGGTTGGGGCCCACGTACTGGTTTCTACTGCATCTTGGTTACGCTTTATTGTCAAACGTTACACATTTGAAATTTATACTTATTCTAAATGGGATACGCAGAATTCAACTTAAACTCATAGAACACTTAACACTCCTGCATTTCAGTCTCATAAAGTGTCTAAAAATATATTCCAATTTTCTTGGTTTCCAGAGACCAAAAATGAGCGTGTACTGGAATCACTTTCGCTCGGTGGTGAATTAAGCCCAGAGAAGACAAGAAATTCTCATACCGGTTGGGGATTCCTAACTGAAGTCACAGCCACAGAAATTGAACCTCCACACACCCTAAACCTCAACATGGCCATATGTGAGATAGAGTGAAAGACTGTTTGCAGTTATACTTTTGACATCACACATGACTGCTGAATATCATTCTTAAAGGACTCCTGGACAGTAATTCCGTGCACAAGTACTGCTTGTTTGTCAAAGCATATCGTGCCTCTAGAAGTAGCAAACATTTGCAGAGTTACAATCTCAACGATCCACGGACAAGCGCAATGTACTGGAAATGTAATGCATTCATATTTTCAATAACCTAAAATGACAAACGCTAATAATGCTAATAAAATTAAAAACGCACAGCAAAAAGAATCAGGCACATTGTAAGACATGCTTCCTTTTTTAAAAAAAAATAAAAATAAAAATAGAACAGCAAAATAAGACAAGCTAAATATGATAAAGGGATACGGGAGATGCTTATTCAGAGTTTGAATGTATGCAAAGATGAAATGCAGCAAAGCTGTGGCTTCAGCAGAATGAAAATGAAACGGGATTGAATTTCAGATGACAATCATCGTAGAGGCCCAGCAAAATCAGATGAAAATGCACACAATGTTATTTCCCCAAACTTGAAACATTCTGTCACCCAAAACAAAGCTGTCCAGCAAACAAATGGCCACCATGTTACTGCTTCCCGTAAACATGTTAGAAAATCCGTAAAAAGTAGGCAGCAAGACATCAGAAGAGGGCATGTTTTTCCCAGAGTCAGCAGAGGTGATTAACGGGCCTGTTCCCATGCATCAACCCCCACCGCCTCTGTTTTTGTGGCTTTCTTGATTGAATGGCAACAGCTGACAAGGTGATGGAAAGGACAAACGCAAGATTTGGTGGAGGAAATGACACGGGATCTACATAATGTAAAATAATGTGGCATTATAGTTGGGCTTCGATCAAATAAGACACAATTTAGAAAGCCATCCACATGAGATAAAGAACAGGAACTGTGTGGTTTTTTTGTTTTTTTAACTTTTGGTTACATAAACCTCACTCGACAGTGGGGGTAGATGGTGGCAGCAAGGACAGATAATTTAATATGTTACAAGTCCAGAAATTACATTTACACTCAAGCAAGGCAAAAATGTCATTTCACTCGATTGACCTTTATGTGTTTTATTCCAAAATAACAATCAAGCAAACAAAGTTGTTTTTTTTTGTTTGTTTTTTGATTGTTACTGAAGGCATTGGCAATGTGCAAACTAAAATATGAAGTCAATTTCGGACTTACCTGAACCACCAAACTGACTGCTGGCCAGTCTGACTGTTGGTCTATTCTTGCCATTCGTAACCGGAAGTTCAAACATCTGAAATGGCAAAAAAAATTACACCATTCAAAATAAATAGAAAACTTACGCTGTCAAATGTAAAAATCAAACCATTTAACCAACACACACAATGACGTAAACTCAGCAATGCTTCAAATCTGACCAAACCAAAGTGACCAATCCCTCAACACCTGGCAACTGTTCACAATGAAAGGAGACAAAGTCTTACCGCAGTAAAATCCAGCAAGTCGCTGAGCTCCTTGTCTGTCCCCACTGTCGTCATCCTCTGTTGCAGTTCGCTTGCCCTTTCAGTCTCAGCAAGCCACTGCAGTCAGAGGGTCAGGAAAATATGAAGGAAATGATCAGAAATGCTCTCGTTAGGGCTGGGCAATATTTCACTAACAGTGCATGGATGTTAACATTGCAGATTACACTACATTACAATGAACACAACACCAATGTACAATCCTTGATTTTTTTTTTTAACCACGAGATATTTTCAGTGGTATTTTTCCTCTTGATATAGTGTTTTAATTTTTATATTTAACAAACTTAATTTCATCTTTAATCAATGTAATTGTTGTTCTTATTTTAAAAAGGCAAAAAAAAAATTAATTATTATTGATAGACAGATCTGAAACAAATACGTTGTGTTTCACCCAGGCCCCAACGCACATTGTGTTGAAAAAGGCTTTTATTCAATCTTTTAATTGACCAGTTAATTTGACTTTTTCATAGTTGTGTTGACCTCTTACTAAAGGTTAAATATTCTATATAAAGCGACCTAAATTCAGCCTTCTCTCTCCACACACACACACACACACACACACACACACACACACACACACACACACACACACACATATATCAAATATCAAAAAGGAAAAAATACATAATTTCACGAAGTCCTGATTGAGATATGCTGTCGTAACCTCCCTCAACAATTTGGATGCAGTGGAATACAAGAGCTGGTTTGATTAATAACATTTCCATAACATTACAAAATTGACAATGTGTACAATCGGACCAGAATGTCAAAATTATTCTTTTACACCCAAGCACTCCAAATACACAGTCGACAAATTAATTCATGATTTTTTTTTTTTGTCATGGATCTTTAAGCAGGCTCGATGTTATCTTTCCAATCAGAGCATATTCCAGTATGTCATAAGAAATAATTATTATTCAAGGAGCACACCCTTGCCTCCCAGCATCAGATTATTGATCCAAAAGGGGATAAATCTAGCTGAAGTGTAGCGGGACTTGTATTGTTTTGTATTTCATCGAACATATGGGCAAATTTTCTTCAAGCAACCCGGTCAAGTTTATCTTTGCATCTCACTTATTAGTGTATCCCTGCGTTATTATCATATTTTGATCCACCTCCTACACAATTTTTTTTGCGTTATATCAAGATAAAATATGACATTTTATCAAGTTGTGCCTGTGAAAGCTACGAAGGATGATACATTACACACGAGCAGGTATTTAGTGCGATAAGGGTGTTATGAGCATCTGCTGCATCAATCATAGCAAAATAAATAAATACTCCAAAACAATGAATATCACAGGGTGCTCGGGCTTATCACTGCTGGGTCACAGAGGCTTATTCAAGTGTACTATCGCACCATAAAATGAAGTGCATGTTAACTGCACAAAAGCAGGAAATCAGTAATAAAACATTGGTTTGTTTCGTATTTGACCAGTGGTTTTACTTACTTGCAAGCAGTGACCATGATGAAAGCTACATCACTACAGCACAAATGAGCTTTCAGTCTCAAACAATGTAGACTACAAAGGAAGAAGGGCTACGGTGACAATGTGTGCCCTTTATTTACTTTGGACAAAAATAAAACAACCCAAGACTAAAGACAAAATATTGTAACAAAAAGACAGAATTTCACCAAAATAAAACCAGAATTAACTAGGATTAAACGTATGCCTGCGTTAGCATGAGAACAGTTGAGTTATTCACTGTCAGCCCACACAGTTTTTAATGATCTTGTCAAGTTTGACTTTAGTACAGTGGCGCCTTCACATACTTATTTTCGTGACATACTGTATGTGCTCGTAACTCAAAATGATTTTATCTCAAATCGTCTTTCCCCATTGTAATGAACTGAAATGTCATTAATCTGTTCCGGACCATGTACGCCTTTCGGTGTGTGTGTTTTGGCAAATGAAGAAGCGTTTCACAACTAAGTGACTCAGCAAGCTGCAGTAATAGCAGTGTTTCACAGAGGATAAAGAATATATGCCTCTGAGTATTGTTATATTCCCTCTCGACATCGGCTGGCCGGTGAAAAATGAACCACGATGTAGTGTGGGTTTGTTATAGTGGTTTGTTTTAATTACAAAAGCTGTCATTCTGTTTGTTTTATGTTTAGTTTGACATTAAACTTCAACTGGGAATGGTAACAAACAGTGTATAAGCCCCTTGTGAATGAGTGGAGTTCGCCGCCACCAACCTACTGCTCCTGTCTCAAATTTTTGCTCGCAAGTCAAGTTACGACTGTGTAAGTTTAAAAAAAAAAAACAATGAAACAAACATTGTTTCGGCACATGAACAGTAATATGATTGTGTAAATGTGTGTGCCTTTCACTGAGAACAAAAAATACATTCACTGAAATCGCCTCTTTGGTATTAAGTTTGTATTTTGGTTGTTACAATTGTGTTACAATTAAGTGAGCCCTGTGCCATGTTCAAAAAGAGTTTGAATTTCTCAACAAGATTCTGTTTCAAATGAAACATATTTTCACCAATATTTTAAAACACAATGTAATGACAACCTCAAGTATTGGCACTAGGTATCAGCAAGCACTTGTATGTAATAACTTGTACTATGCGTAAACTGGTCTTGGTGCATCTCTAGTATTTGTACAACTAGTGCGATCTTGAGGAAAAATAATATTGACAGTAAGAAACGATGACATACGGTCAAATTATGAAATAGTCAGTATGTACAGTTTATTAAAAAGGTTATGCATTGATGGCATGCATGAAGTTGCACAGTGAAGTCGAACTGGATCAATGATTTCAACTTTAAGAAGCATGAGAATGGATAATAGTGTAGACAGTATATTTGGTGATTGTTAATATAAATAACATTGATTGCAATCATATTCAGAGTGAGCATTCGAGGGTCTTTTGTGTTCTGGAGGTCAAAATGGGGGAGTTCTCTCCTAACAAATGGAAGTTGTTAACGCTTGAGCACCCCCCACACCAGCCTGGCCACAAGTGAGACAAGTTGGCAAGAAACAAGTGTAACCCCCTAATTGACACAAGCGGCTAGTGTGTTGGCTGTAATAGCACAGCGTGTGTTTACATGGGACGCGTATTCCGCGGACATCCCCAAACATTGGAGAAAAGAAAAGAAGCCCAAACCTGTTGCCTTGCTGGTCCCACTTCGCTCTGCGAGGGGACTCGACACAAAGAGCCGGTCAGCAAAGTTTCAACAGAGAATTTCGAAACGTGGCAAACCCACAATAATATTCAAGTTTGAAACACACACGCGAAACTGTATTCTATTTTGAAGAAGGATGTAGAAGTATTGTTTAGAGGGACGATTTTACTGATTTTAATCGACATACTAGCAGACATCAATATACGAGGGGGTGGGGGGGTGGCTAACTCGCTATGCTAATACGCTGTAACATTGAGGGTACTATAGTGAAACAAAGACGACATTTCTTATCGTGTAAGGCAAACAACGTCGTGGTAAAAATACGAAAATCTCACTTACCAGGAAAAACAGACCTTCTGTTTTCCCTGTGAAAATACAACTTGGGGGGGAAATGCGCTTAAAACTTGACTTATTCTTCCCATAACACCGTGACAGACAAGTACTGTTGAAGCCCCGCTGACGTGTAATGCGAATGTAGTTTAGAAGGCATATTTACCGTGGCTCAGTTTTGCAGCATCCAACAAAGAGAAATCAACGACCGGAGACGAGAAAAAAAAAACAAAGTTATGGACTGGATCCTTTGCCCCCTCCGAGCTCCTGCGGAGAGTGGGCTTGAGGGAGATGAGGAAAGCCAAGATTGAAGCAGTCCGCCACCGCACTGCTGTCTTCGTCACGAAAATGAAAAGCCGTCTCTGACGCGAACCATAACTCAGCAATGACTCTGTTTCTTTTAATATGACTGAAATTGTAGCGACTTCATTTTTCAAGTAGACATTTTAGCAGCCTCCACATTGTCGCTTCCAAAGATGTATCCCTCCGCGGCTCGGCCCACAGGAGGACATGGACGCATCCAGAAACATCAGCGGTGTCCAATTTCATCCAAAACGAGGAAACGACACAAAACGCGTCCAGATGGGTGCCTATTAATGTCAAAATGATCTCAAATTCCGGATACTATTTCTAATTTTGTCTGGAGGTGCTGAACGGGAGAATCGGATTTGCAAATCGCAGGGCTCTATGTCGAGGGGCGGATGAGGCGAAGAGCCCAGAGTGGACCAGCGTATTAGATGGAATGATAATATCGGAGAAGACGACCAATTGGATACGGCCAAAATTGATTGACGGGTGGGACGTCCAAATATGTCAAACTCGAGGCAGTGTTGTTTTGCCTGCAGGCTGCAAGCGAGCACTATCATTTACTTAACCACTGCATGAGCGAAAACCCGCTTGAGCATGTCTAACATATATTTTATTTCCATCTTAAGGTCCATGTACTTGTACCCTCTTAACTGGATCAATGATTTCAACTTTAAGAAGCATGAGAATGGATAATAGTGTAGACAGTATATTTGGTGATTGTTAATATAAATAACATTGATTGCAATCATATTCAGAGTGAGCATTCGAGGGTCTTTTGTGTTCTGGAGGTCAAAATGGGGGAGTTCTCTCCTAACAAATGGAAGTTGTTAACGCTTGAGCACCCCCCACACCAGCCTGGCCACAAGTGAGACAAGTTGGCAAGAAACAAGTGTAACCCCCTAATTGACACAAGCGGCTAGTGTGTTGGCTGTAATAGCACAGCGTGTGTTTACATGGGACGCGTATTCCGCGGACATCCCCAAACATTGGAGAAAAGAAAAGAAGCCCAAACCTGTTGCCTTGCTGGTCCCACTTCGCTCTGCGAGGGGACTCGACACAAAGAGCCGGTCAGCAAAGTTTCAACAGAGAATTTCGAAACGTGGCAAACCCACAATAATATTCAAGTTTGAAACACACACGCGAAACTGTATTCTGTTTTGAAGAAGGATGTAGAAGTATTGTTTAGAGGGACGATTTTACTGATTTTAATCGACATACTAGCAGACATCAATATACGAGGGGGTGGGGGGGTGGCTAACTCGCTATGCTAATACGCTGTAACATTGAGGGTACTATAGTGAAACAAAGACGACATTTCTTATCGTGTAAGGCAAACAACGTCGTGGTAAAAATACGAAAATCTCACTTACCAGGAAAAACAGACCTTCTGTTTTCCCTGTGAAAATACAACTTGGGGGGGAAATGCGCTTAAAACTTGACTTATTCTTCCCATAACACCGTGACAGACAAGTACTGTTGAAGCCCCGCTGACGTGTAATGCGAATGTAGTTTAGAAGGCATATTTACCGTGGCTCAGTTTTGCAGCATCCAACAAAGAGAAATCAACGACCGGAGACGAGAAAAAAAAAACAAAGTTATGGACTGGATCCTTTGCCCCCTCCGAGCTCCTGCGGAGAGTGGGCTTGAGGGAGATGAGGAAAGCCAAGATTGAAGCAGTCCGCCACCGCACTGCTGTCTTCGTCACGAAAATGAAAAGCCGTCTCTGACGCGAACCATAACTCAGCAATGACTCTGTTTCTTTTAATATGACTGAAATTGTAGCGACTTCATTTTTCAAGTAGACATTTTAGCAGCCTCCACATTGTCGCTTCCAAAGATGTATCCCTCCGCGGCTCGGCCCACAGGAGGACATGGACGCATCCAGAAACATCAGCGGTGTCCAATTTCATCCAAAACGAGGAAACGACACAAAACGCGTCCAGATGGGTGCCTATTAATGTCAAAATGATCTCAAATTCCGGATACTATTTCTAATTTTGTCTGGAGGTGCTGAACGGGAGAATCGGATTTGCAAATCGCAGGGCTCTATGTCGAGGGGCGGATGAGGCGAAGAGCCCAGAGTGGACCAGCGTATTAGATGGAATGATAATATCGGAGAAGACGACCAATTGGATACGGCCAAAATTGATTGACGGGTGGGACGTCCAAATATGTCAAACTCGAGGCAGTGTTGTTTTGCCTGCAGGCTGCAAGCGAGCACTATCATTTACTTAACCACTGCATGAGCGAAAACCCGCTTGAGCATGTCTAACATATATTTTATTTCCATCTTAAGGTCCATGTACTTGTACCCTCTTTTGTCCTCACTTGAAAGGCAATTTAGCGTACAAGTAGAACGACTGTGTATAACAAGCAATGTCTCCCCTCCCTATTACTAGTGCTACTTTTCACCTGCTAGTATGCAATTAACCAGACAATAAACTTTTCATCAGTAATACCCCTTTTAGCATTTATTTACTGGTAATATACTTGCTTTCTATCTAAAGGTCCATACACTCTTTGTTCTCACAAGTAGGACAACTTTGGCATACCAGTAGGGCATCTGAATTTTACTTGGGTGCCAAACTGGAAAAGTTGACCAATGTGTGCTAGTACTACAACTGACATAAAACTCTTTGTGTTTATATTGAGCGCTTCACTAGTAGTATTGCTGAACGCAGCTGTCAACTTTATCCTGGTTGACACATGTGTGGTGCTACTAGTACCACTTTTAAAATTCTGCTAGTTTTAACATCACTAGTTCTATTAACAATGCACAGATGTCAACTAGTGCACCATTTTGCCTCACTAGCAATGATGTACAGTAATGATGGCTCGTATCTTGAAAAACTCATATCTACTTCTACTCCCTTTGGACTTGTGTAAAAGAAAAAAACTTAACACGTGAGAGTACCTTCCTACAAAAAAACGTCATGTCATTTGATTTTCATGACCAAAACTTTTGAGTGGGGGTAGGTAGGAGGGGAGACCTACACTTAAATGTCACCATTTGTTGTGCGGCTTGAGACAAGAGAAAACCTCAACTGGTTTGCACAGAAACGACCGCAACATCTGTGCTGGCCTTTTACGAGAAAACCCAACATCCCAACATTCAACACACACACACACACACACGCACACACACGCACACACACGCACACACATGCACACACACGCACACACACACACACCTGTAAGACATTAATTGTAGTACTAAAAGGAGATTATATTCTTTAGAACTACATCCATGCCCAAAAGAATTTCAAACCTAAACACATGGCACCAGCCCTCTTGGCCCTCGTCAAGGTACATCATAGGCGCATTTGAATGTTCGCGAAAGAATGAGCGCAATATACTCACCCCTAGACATATTTTCAAAAGAGAGTCGATGTGAGTGGATCAACCTCAATATGACAAAACGTGTTTCATGTCACGGATTCGTTTTGCTGCTCCTGCAGTGCACTTGGGGGAAACAGAGCATGTGTTTGTTTGCATTGGAGCTGATCGTATTGCTGCGCTACATGAACATCAAACGACACTTGGTTTGCTGCCTTTCAGAAACTAGGACAAATTAAATGATGCAGTGTGCGGTGGGGTAGACACACACACACACATACACACACACACACACACACACACACACACACACACACCAATATTGAAAAAAAAAATCTATATTTAGGTTTGGAACTCCATTTTCCTAACACACCCACACATTCATGGCCTCATCTTACACAAGCACCTTAACTTTGTAAATGGGTTACCCCCATATAGCCGCCCACGCATCAGGTACAGTATGAAAACCTTGGGCATCCTGTTATGACTTCTGGTTTCCTGTTTCCTGTGAAAAAAAAATACAGCGCAGTCTTCTCACACACATGAAACAAACTCATGCACACCCCTACTTGTAAGGCATCGTGCTAAGATCGGATGGGAATTAGCAGAAGTGACAAAAGTAAATCTGCTCTGTACTTAAAGGGGAAGTCAAGTCAAATATTTTCTTGAGAATAATGATGTTCTCTGCGGCCCTGTCCGACTAGCCTAAAGATAGTATTCTGATCAATATTGTGTTTGTGGAGTATGAATTAAGCAACAAAATCTAGCCGTTTTTATTCATCTCAGGGGGGCGGCCATTTTGCTACTTTTGCCGTCGACTAAAAATGACATCACAGTTATCCTGACTTGGATAAAAACTGGTGAATTGTGGGGGCGCATAGAACACATTATTATAAACTACATCTCTGACTTGTCGTCCCCTTAAAGTACAGAATTGTGTGTAAAATAAAAGATTCAGGCAAAAGCACTCCTGATTCAACTCTTGTACTTCCATCCATCCATCTATTTCTATAGCACTAAAGTCATGGGTGAATGGGAGCCTGTTCCAGCTGAGTTTGGGCGAGAAGCAAGTTGCCTGCCTATCGCAGGGAACAAAAAGACAAGATAAACATTCGCACCTATGGGTAAATTCGTCTCTGATGAACTAAATTTCCATGCATTTGGGATGTGGGAGCAAGCCAGAGTACTCAGAGAGAACCCAGGCAAGCACAGTGAGAACATGAAAACGCCACACAGAAAAGCCAAAGCCCAACCTCAGAACTGCTCACATTTCAACCAGCATACCGCCATTACTGTGCTTCAATAAAAGTAAGTAAATATTTGTTTGGTTTTGTTGTCAAATCCCCAAGATCACAATCAATTCAGTTCTTAACTGCGGTTGACTCCCATACATCTTTAGGTTGAAAAAGTAATTGACAAGGTGGAGAGAACAGATATTGGGTTTCAAATTTAGGGAGTGAAAGTATAAAGGCAATCCGGAAAATAAATACTCAAGTACAGTACAGAGAAATTAAGTACAGTAATAAAATTACTGTACTTCATTATCTACAACCTGGTTTCCGAGAGACACGCATTGCTATGTTTTTATTTCATGTCGGGTGATTCCGCACAAGCTGTGCAGTTGTCAAGGGACAAGTGCACCAGCAATAACAGCGGCGTGCGTGTGCTCATGTGTGAACTTTAGGGCCCGCGTTTGTGTGAACAGCATGAAAAAGAAGCGAGTGTGAGCTACACAACGCTCCTGCCGAGATACCTGAGCATCCCTCGCCACAGGGGTCAGCTACATCGCTCCTAATGAGCAGCTCCACCTTCCCGTGGTGCCTCTGGCTTTTTATTGTCAATGTGTACACGCTTAATTGTCTTGGCACAAACATCACAACCATTTCTTGAATACGTTATGGACAACGTATATGCTTCAGGAATCATTTGGCAACTCGTTTTTTTTTTTTGTTTTTGTTTTAGTTTGTTTGTCCAGTTGAGATTCTGTTGTGACAATAGAGGAAAAAGAGGCACCATATCCCCCTGTTCTTTGTGGTCCTTTTTTTTAAGCTCAACATCCCCCTGCCCCCTCCCTGTAGTTTGGAATTCATTAGCAATCAAGGAACCACAAACGCCCAATCTTAATTACCCTCTCATTTGCATATTTGCATATTAATGACTGCAGACGTAGCATTTTTTTTTCCTGCTGCAGTAGTCAAACCCCCTCCCTTTGTGTCAAGATAGGGCATCACATACACTGCAACACTGTGTGTCTTTGTGGCGGTTCAAGGCTTTCTTTTTTCTTTTCATATTTGTGATTATCATGTTTGGAAGCAGTGCCTTGCTTTCACTGATTATTACGCATTGGAAAGTGAGTTGGTGCTCACCAGTAAAAGAGTAAGAAATGACATTACCGGGTACATGACAGCACTCCAGATTCTTCATTCAAAAAGACCCACTTTGTCAAAATTCATGTGCAGTATTAGGTTTGCATGTAGACTGGTGGTTGGCAATTTCGAAGTAGGGGGTTCAAAGTTGGACTTTCCAAAAACATGCATCTTAGGTTCAGTTAAGATATACAATTATCCATAGATGTGAGGGTGATATTTTTTTGTCTATACTGCACTATGTGCCTTGTGATTGGCTGGCAACCAGTGAAGATATACAATTATCCATAGATGTGAGGGTGATTTTTTTTTTTTTTTGTCTTTTCTGCACTATGTGCCTTGTGATTGGCTGGCAACCAGTCCAGTGTGTACTGTGTGTCTCACCCAAAACCTGCTGGGAAAGCTCCAGCAACAGAGAGCGGAGAGCGCAACAGAAAATGGATAAATATACCGCAAGTTTGCAGTATAACTTCAACTGTGAATGCTCAATAGGGATAGAGATTGTTCAAGATTGTTCAGGTGAATAATACCTTTTTGAATGTGAAAGCATGAAAAGTCCCTAACAATGACATTCATATGCTACATAACAAAGCAGGAAGACAAACATTTGTAAAGGTGTTTTGCAAATCCTTGGCCTTTCTCCGAGCTGGCAGGTAATGTTTGACAACACGAGCAGGAAGTGATGACTAACATTGGCTAAATGCTGCCCCCTGCAGTCTAAACATCATTACTGCAGAGCTCCGAGACATTTGACGCGCAGGGATTACAGAATTTGAGGGCGCCAAATTTTAGGGACAGGGAAAATAAACAAAGAGAAACTGAACGCAAACACAAACACAGAAGCTATGATAAACAGTTTTTGTGTCTTCGAGACAATGGAGTGTGAACACCACTTTCGTATCAAAACTTTGGTCATGATGAGCTCTTCGTTCGGGCTGGTGTATTTAAGCGCCAGCAGAGGGTGCTGTTGCGTCACTCTGAACTCTTTCTTGCTTGCAGGCTTGCAGGCAAGGGATTTTCTTTTCGCATGCAAAAGCTACGGATGCGGGAGAAAGAGCTTGTTACAAACGTTTGTTTGGATATGATCACAAACGGGACAAGCATTTTTGTTAATCATACTTCATAACAGAGACAACCACATACCATCGAATGGGTTTGGCTTCGCTGATAAGGTCAGGAAATTTACAGTTCCTTGTGTCTGGGAGCACCAAACTCAAAATAGCAGCAATGATGCTAAATGAACCAAAAATAATATAAGGGAGAACCTTGCTGTAAATTCCTGCAAATGAAACATAAAAAACAAAACAAAATTGACATAGTTGTTTTGTGACGAATAATATAACATGTCCCCCCCATTCCATTTTCTAATCCGCTTTTTCCTCACAAGGGTCAGCTTTTTCCTCACAAGGGTCACGGGCATGCTGGAGCCTATCCCAGCTGCCTTTGGGCAGTAGGCGGGGTACACCCTGAACTGGTTGCCAGCCATTCGCAGGGCACACACAGACGGACAACCATTCACACTCACGGGGAGAAAATCATATAACATGATGAGATAAACAACATAAGGCATGTGCTAAGATGAGCTGTGTAAACGGGGGTCCCCTATCCGGCCTGATTCAAATGATCAGCTCAGCAGCAAGCTTTGCAAAAGCTTCATAGCAATCCTGATGATATATACCAGCCACAAGAGGTTTTGAGGATATATATTTTCATGGCTCGAACATGTGTAAGGCATAAAAATTTTTTTAGCTAAAGTAGCATCCATTTTTTCCAGGATGTAGCAGTGTATTGATTGACAATTAATAGCTGAGTCAAGTAAGGCGTGGTTTGGGCACACTCACCCACAGCATTTAAGAACGGCTTGATTTTTTTTTTATAATTCTGAAGTTTCATCTTACATATACATATATGTAGTCTTTGCAATTTCTTAAAACTGACAAATTCGGCAGTGTTATTCAGAACACTTTTGTCAACGGTCTGTCAAATTTAGAAGGCATTTATGATGAATTTACAAGGACTTTCGCGATGATACTCCCCATCAGTCTCAAACAACGATCCCACTGAAACAAGGACATAATTAACAGTCCATCTTTTGAATTCTAAATGATAAATCAAATATTGCCTGTTACTTAAATTGCCTGCGGTCAACTTATTGTGCTAATGAGCACAATTTTGAGACATATTCAAAGCACAAATCTTTTGTGTGTACTGTGGCTCATTATTTTCTGCAAACGGAAGGAAACAAACAGATCCACACTTACCTATGTGGAGGATGTAAGGACAGACGATGGTGCCTATGCGTCCAGATGTGGACAAAACACCCAGGCCTGTGTTCCTGACCACCGTGGGGTACAGCTCAGTGAAAAAAAAGTAGATAAAGCTGTGACCCACGGATACACCCAACTTCCCCATGAGAACCAAAACCTGGAATGCGGCGTGCGTGTCTGCAAAACAGGGTTCAAAAAGTGTGATGAACCACAAGCAGCATTGCACCATCCAAAGTGTTCAACCAAATTATTATTGAATAATACAAACCCTCTGGGACAAGTTTAACCACAAGTAGTGTCAATCCAGAGAACATCAGGTTGACACAGAGGAGTGTGTGGCGTGGAGCTCTGTTCATCAAAACAAACGTGGCAATGTAGGCCACTGCGTCAGTGGCTGCTGACACTAAGCAATTGAGGTAAATATTTCCTTTCAGGTTACTCGTATTGAGAGAGAGGCCGTAATACACCATGGAGATGGCAATCCTGCAGAATTACACAGGCAAGAAAGGCTGGATGAGTATTACAGGAAAAGGCAACAGAATGAACATGAATTGAAAGTGTTTCTTTTTCACAGAAATATGCACACTCACTGACCGGTCACGCCAATATGGGCACTGACTCACTGTTCATTTCAGGATTAGCATTGGAACAGTCCAGACGTGCGAGGAACATGCAAATTCCACTCAGGAAGGCCGGAGCCAGGATCGAATCCCTGACCTCTGCACTGTGAGACGGATGTGCTAACCAGTCGACCACCGTGTTGCCCAAGATAATAATGTTAAATCAATAAACATAGTATTAATGTCTTTGTAAAGGAAGAATTTTTCAGAGGTGGACCTTCCATCTATCATCTGTTGGACTATGACGTGTTCTTTTTTTTTCAGGGGTGGGGTTGGACCGACGATAGAGTGACTGGCGCTTCAGCCGCTAACGGATGACGAGTGATGGACAGGCAATATTTTGTAAATTGCCCACTTCTGGAATTTTAGAAACAGCTCAGTGACTGCGCCAGTGTACTTAGTGCTATGGCTAATCGAGCTACTATGAATAATTATATTGATGCTTTAACAGTCAGCGGTGTTTTTATTTATGAGACATGCAGCACAAATAGGTAATGATTGGAAATCGTTTAACACAACCTTAAAAAACAGAGAGTCGTTACATTACCATATGAAGAAACCAAGACCTGTAATGTTCCTCAGGTTAGTGGTGCGAATCAGGTCCATAAATGTATACACTCGCTTATCTTCATCTGATTTTTGCTGGATCATATGCATGGCATGAAAAGACACAGTTACAGAAACAGTCATTTTAACATATTGAGCAATATTCTGATTAGAGGCCTATTTCACACAGAACGACAGTGCGCGAGTATGAAAATCATACACACCAATAATTCCGAGGCATCGACAGTCTTAAATATGACGTCAGGCGCGTGGATTTTGTTCATTTTGGCAGCCCGGCATATAACTATTTCAGCCTCTTTCACACGGCCTTTCTGCAAAAGCCAGCGAGGAGACTCAGGAATCACCCTGAAGGTCATTGAACACATCGTTTTGTAAGTTGCAAAGCTACTGTATATTTAACAAATGGTGTTTCCAAACCTTGACCAAGTCAAGCCAATACCATTAAACAAAAATCAGACAAAATGTTCATAACCAGGAGGCCAAGCGCTCAGCATATAAAACTGCCCCATCTTCATATTTGTACCAGAGCAAGTGTAGTTTCCAGTGTTTGGGAATTTGGTAGATGTGCTAGGCCTTGTTCCGGTGTACAGTGGTACATCTTTTTACGAAATTAATATGTTCTGGAAGAAATTTCCTAACTAGAAAATTTTGAAGGAGAGACGCGTTTTCCATGTACAGTATTCTATTGGACGGCCCCTGGCGCATCTGACAATTAGGTGACCAAAAGATGACTAGATTTTAGACTTCCTAAAAGCAGGTCTAAGTGGTGGCGCATGTGGTATGATGTGATTTTGGTGGATATTGTTATTGCTGTTAATGTTGCGATTAATATTATAACTAACATTGGTATTAATATTGCTATTGATATCAGTAGTAATATTGATATCATATGAATATTCATGTGCTTGTAAATTGACATCCCATTTTAGATACTGCATGTTATTATTTGGAGCATACGTACCACCAAGTAAAAATGAAGACGAGGCCCGGGATAGCACTCGCAACCAGCAGGAGCCTCCAACTTCGTATGAGGTAGGCAAAGAGTGGCAACAGAGCATAACCGATGCTATAACATAGACACTGGCCCAGCAGAGTGTAGACCAATCTGGCAGACTCACCAAGCATTTCTGACCCTGACCAAGATAGAAAGATAGAATATGAGTCCTTTGACATTTTCACAACTAAACATAGAAAGTAAAAGGGACATCTATAGAATTGCCCTTTTTAGTCTATTGTGATTCATGAAATGGCTCGTTGAACACCAGCAAGACACACTATGCTGAGTAAATGTAATGCTAATGCTAATGCTACTGTACGCTAGCTAGCTGGCCACGTGGGGCAAAACTGAAATTTGATCGGGTGGGAACGTAGCCCTATTGATTACAGGTATGTAGTTCAAGTTGCATCAGCCAGCACAATTTATTCTGAAGGTCCTGGGGCAGATTAGATTGACATGACAGCGCATACAGGCTGACATCAGATTCGACAAAAATATCTTTCATCAACAAACACATACCGGAAGCAGCACAGTTGAGAGATTCGCTACGAACTGAATAGACGGTTGGGATTAAATGAATACAATTTCATGAAAATAACTATTAGTACAGTACAGTACTAACAGTAGGCCAGGAGAGACAGCCGTAGAGTATCATAAATAGCGAGAGTCGTGTGCACCACAGACGTATCGCCTTACCAAGGACAAGTGATGTCACGAAGCAGGCCACGTGGCCCACTCCTCTCAGACAGTTCAGAGCACAGAACATGACCCAGTTGACGGAGGTGGCCTGGATCAGCGCGGTGACCGACTGTAGGGAAATGGTGAAGAAAAGCACGTGCTTTCTGCCAAACCTGTACACAATGTCAACACGGACGAACACAGCACATCCATATGAAAATGTGAGGTGATGAATAAAGATCTTTCAGCTGACACGAGAATCCATCCAAGACTGAAATGTTGTGCTGGGATACTAATAGACAGCACCCTCTGTAATTTATTAGCTTCGAATAAATTCATTCCATCCATCCATCCATCCATCTGAGCTGCTTAAATAGGACTCAAATTTTAAAAAGACGAAATTCCAACCTTTAATACAAGTGCATTTATTGAGGAAAAAAATCCTCTCATTAAGAAAAAATCATCTGCAATGACGCAAAAATGTTTGATAAGATCAGAAAATGCTACCATGACCCTATTTTTGACCTCGTTTTGCAAATGATTACATGTAAGTGTGCACAAAAATATTTTCCAGGGCTCCAAACTCACGTTTAGACTCGTTGCACTGGTGTGACCAGCTTTTTCAGTTGGTCGTGCCAACACAGAACCGGTCGCACCCTTTTTCAGGGGCGGTACGGCAGAACCCTATCTGCTGATGTAAAGTTGTTTCAATTGGCAAAATATTGGAGCGTAACAGCTTTGTTTGACACATGCAACGCCTGACAAAACTCCAAGAGCAGGTTGAAAATTAAAAATACGGATAGTAGAGATAGAGCAACATTTTCTAATCTTAATGATTCAAACCCAGCGAAAGACACAACAACAGTTTCATTCCAAATCGTGCTTTGAGCTAAAATGCCTCCACGGAGCATAACTTGCCGGTCCGAGAGTTGACCACTGACGAGGGATCCGAACAGGACTCCGATAAAGAACACGGAAGTGGAGAAGGGGACCTTCCATGCATTTTCGCAAACCAGCTCCCACTGTAAAATCAGAGGAGAACAAGCGAGGTTGTTAGAAATCCGATCACGACAGGAATTCCGTTGCAAACGAGTAATTGCATTGAGGGAGGGCTTTGTCAAGAAAGACTTGATCAGAGTGAGGTCAAATCAGCCGCGTTTGAGATCTTCATTGATTGATCATCGGCAGGGTATTTCGACATAAAGGAGGAAGTTGCCGTTGCTATCGCCTGTTTTGTTACGCTCTCACCCATTCCGGCTTTTGCGAGTTAATTCTTGTCTTCTGTTTTCCAAGTATTACTGGAATCGTTTGCTTTCTCAGTTTGATGTAAATTTTGAGTTTTGTCTGATAGCTTCGGTGTCTTCTTCCTGTGGCTCTTTGTCCAGCTCTGTTAATTATTTCCATTGCTATCGTGTCCTCATCGACCTCCTGTAATTTTGTTTGTTTTTTTTGTCATGCTGCTCTGAGTCTGTTATGTTTGCACTCGTGTGTTTACGCAGCCCTGACAGATTTAGTATTCATGCATGTCTGTTGTGTAGATGTGTCCATTGGATCCTGAAGCTCTTCCTTTCGAAATCTCAAAGAGAAGTAGTTATTTCCGGAGACCTCCCGCCCTCATTTTATGCGGTAACCTTACAAGCGTATACACATGGCCACCGGCCACCCCAAAAATCTGTAAGAATCATCAAAATTAGGGCAAGTAAATGAAAAGTTTAAATTGGATGTGTTCAAATCGAGTGTTGAAGTTCAGAAAATAATCAAAGACTGAGTCACATGCAATTTTTTACAGTACATATTTGAATTGGGGCGGCGACGGTGGGCCAGTGGTTAGCGCGTCAACCTCACAGGGCAGAGGTCGTGGGTCCGGCTTCCCTGTGTGGAGTTTGCATGTTCTCCCCGTGCCTGCGTGGATTTTCTCCGGGTACTCCGGTTTCATCCCACATTACAAAAACATGCGTGACATGGTAATGGAACACTTCAAATTGTCCCGAGGTGTGAGTGTGAGCGCGGATGGTTGTTCGTCTCAATGTGCCCTGCAATTGGCTGGCAACCGGTTCAGGGTGTCCCCCCTCTACTGCCTAAAGACGGCTGGGATAGGCTCCAGCATGCCCCGTGACCCTTGTGAGGATAAAGCGGATCAGAAAATGGATGCATGGATGGATATTTTAATTGAACACAATTTAACAGCTGAACTGTTTGAATTCACTCCCCCCCTCACTCCTTCAGCTCTGGTAAACGCGAGGCTGTGGGGGTGTGTGCCGGTGACCGTCGATGAGCGTGCCCAGCAGTGCACGGCAATAATTGGTCCCTCGTCGATAATCCCTCCTATCTCTGATTGGTTGTTTTTCCTCAAGCGCGGTGATTTCTTTCAAACCATTTTAGAGCTACAAGATGGGCCAGAGAAGGCTGATTGTTATTTTCACAGATCATTTCATGAACATACTAGCACCAGGTTTGTAAATGAGTGTTTTCACAAATATGGAATCAAGTGCATTTTCCAAAATTGCAAACACCTTCATTAATAAGTTTCCTTTTTTTTTCCCACCAGAGGCGTGGCAAGAGGGTTATGCTAGGCGAAGGCTAGCAATTACCCAACGCACTGAGCGAAAAGAATGCCCGGGGACATCTGCTGTTCTCCCAAATCAATGAAAAAGCACTGCTTCAAACCTGCTACGACTTCTCGTCAGCGCGGCTGTGGTTGGAGGACCCCACCTCAGACGGAACAGCTGACACTAGACTAGAGTGACACAACAGACATAGCAATGGCATGTTGGGCAGCGGAGAGCTGTCTCATGCTGCACGCTGACTAGCAGGATTGACTTCGATCTTCCCTGCGGCCCTCGAGGGTGCATATCTACAACCGAAAATAACATTTACAATATAGTTGAAGAGAAGTTGAATCTGTGACGACAAGAGCAACGTTTTGAACTGGCACTCGGACGTTCAGGAGAGAATATTGTTGTGATAAACGCTAGTTTCCATCAGCCCTAAATTGAAACCTAGGCTCCCTAAAACTAAAGAGATTGTTTATTTTTGTCCTTTTGAAACAAGCTAGACAAGTGTATTAACATACGTTGTTTTTATTTAAACGTAATATTTTAGCAACAAAATTTGCAGAGATGAATATGGTGCCTTTCAATGATAAAATGACAGGACTGTACAGTCGGGGTAGATACTTGGCTTAAACCAGACTTAGTGGAGTGTTTCTTCTTTTGCTTCAACCATTCAGTGCCTTACCGACACTCTATTATCATTACCAGTCCTCATTGTTGTTGAATTTGATCTTAGGTCACAGTTTATATTGTAAAGTAGGAGTTAGCTGACATTTCGTTTCGAGCTGCGAAAGGTTTCGGATGGTCAGAGACAGCACCGATGTTGTTTGAATTGGAATGGGAGAAGGTCGCTGCTATGTCCTGTTAAACATTAAAGCCAAGGGGCTACTGACAAGCAAACTGATTGAATACCCATGACCAGAAAGTGCTGTGCTTTCCTTGAACTCCCGTTGTAGATTTACAGGTACTTAGAATTTCTAAGTGAAAAAACATTCAGAAGTTTTTATCAAGCAAATATCCATTTTTTTCTTTGTTGGGAGGCTTTTGATGGGATGTTTTCTCCCTTTGTTGAGCGGGAAATGTAACGTTATTTTTACAAACTTTCCGATAGCCACCCTGCGCCCAACATATTTACCTCGATAATTGACATGGGAGGACATGGTTGCGCTGGTGTTCCTGCTGGGTTGAGCACTCCGCGGCGGATCAAAAGCGAAATGACATCTAAAAGTTATCGCAAGCTGTGTGTGCATATAAAAAAAAGCATATAGGTAGTGTTTCCTCCCTTGGACAAAACATTACAAAGTAATATAATAAGTTTCCCTGTTGTTAGCATTTCTTGTAAAATGTACACAAACTTACGAGCATTGGGCGCCATGTTTCGTGCTACCCGCACAAGTAAATCACATCGCAACGCAAAATGCACGGTGACATCATTTGTCCCTCAAGGTCGATTAGGGAATCGTTTACAAAAACGGCAAACGATGCCAAGTATTTGAAACTCTGGGAACTGGTTCTCAACCGGAAGCAGTTTTTCTTTCCCGTTCCTAGGCGGGCACCCCGTTGATCCTGCCCTATGCACACCCCTGCTCGTATCTCCGCTTTAAAAATGTAGTTGACCGGTGTTGCTTAACTAAAATAAAAAAAAAAGTTAATGCATTTACAAATTTGAAGATGATTACAATAATTGGTCAACGAGCCAAACGAGACTCTATTGTGGTGTGTTATGTATCGCGTGCTTACCTCAGACACGATGGTGTGGCTCTCAGTACTGAAGATCCATCCATCCTCGCATCGATCCGTGCCGTTGCTCGGTTCGACCGCTTCGCTCCGGTTTGCGTCCGCTTTGTACCGATAACAGTTATCGGGTCCGGCCCGGCTGAAAGAATCTCCGTCGTGAGGTGTGGAGTTGAACCAAGTCCTGCAGCGGTGAGTCGGCGTGTCGGCGATGAACACGGACAGCATTCCCATGTAGCCGCACGGGATGGCCGTTAAACTTAACAAAACCATCATTAGAATTTGGAAGCGGCCGTATTCTCCCAGGAAAGCCAGGGCCACGTCGAAGTCTTGATATTTCTCACCCATTTTTTGTTTGTCAAAGTATGACTGACGGGTTTCCAGGCAGAAGCTGCGCCGCCTTACTAGAGGCTGCAGCAGCTCATCTTTTACCACTCCCGTGCTTTTTTTTTTTTTAAACAACTCCGTCATGTATCTTGCCAGGTGCATTGCAACATGGCCCCCAAACAAGCAGCTAAAACATTAAACAACCCAAATGTAAATGATTAAAATGTAACCTGTAGGACTATAGGACGATAAGAAGTCGTGAAAGAGATCAAAAGTGCAACTTTCATGACAGCGACGGTGTTCTCACCTGTATAGGGGACTCTTTTTGGAGTACGGCAAAAACGTATACGAAGAACGGAGCATTCATGAGTAATCGACAGCAAAACTCCACCACCCGAATGTAGGCATTCACTATAAAAATTGAGCTAAGGATTAAAATAATGCAGTGATTGCAATAATAATATATTTGTGCAACGCAAAAGATAGAAATGACCCACTTCGTCAAACAGTTGCACAACCACCACAAGGTGGTGCTATGTGCAAAAATAAATGAACACATTTTGGAATGCTTAAAGACATTTTACAGGGGTTCGAAATCGGTGCCAAATTCTCCCAAAACCAATGCCTAATTTGTATCGGTTTGTTAAATCACACATTATATATATTTATGGGAGGTTTTCAAACCAGATAAAATTTCTTGATGAAAAATCACTTGGATTCCATAATCCTGTCATTTCTTGAGATGGTGAAGTCTGGGTTTGAATGAACTGCAATTCAAAATATTTCACTCTTTCTTGAATTCATCAAATTTATATACTGTATGATTTTCACTTTTTGATCCAGCCTGGTAAAATGATATACATTTCTCAGAATATTCTCATTTTTTGAGATGCGCCTATGGATGAAAAAAAAAATGACTATAACTACAGTGCACCATATTGTATAATGGCAGTGTATGTGTTTTGTTTTAATTCATTGAATCAAACTATAAAATATTTACAGTAGGCTGAAATAGCATTTAAAAAAAATCCATAAAAAACGCTTTTTGTGTGTTTGTGTGTGTGAGAATGGGGGCTTCATTTAGTTGCAAGTCCAACTATTTTGGAAAGGCTTTGCAATGGGTTGTATTGCATCACTGGACGGTGCGGCGTCAATGACCTCTCTTCTCCTGATCCCTAAAACTTGACGATTTTTCGGGCCGGGCCGTAACCGTGGTAACGCTCTCCAGCCAACGCGTGGCAATGTCCTCTGACCCCTCCCTTGGTGACCTTTGGCCCATAGGGTCAGGAAACGAGGTCATGGGTTCAGCTCTGGCAAGAAGACAGTAAAAGCACTTCACTGATTGGCTATCATTTGCCCTTTCCATACCCTCATCCATGTAATTGGCATATTGACCAACTGGCCCCTTTGCACATTGTTAGCAGCACCTCAACCTGTTTACACTGGATGGAGTGGAGCACAAAGGCCGTGGCGCGCGACACTTGGGAGCGTAATCCATGCCGAAGATGTGCTGTTGTCATTCCTCCCCACTGTTTTGCCTTCCTCGTCACCGCTTTCCAAATCACGGAGGAGAGTCTAAAAGAGCTAAAATCAACTGATGGAGTGTCGCCCTTCTCCGGATGATTACAGTCGTTTAAACGAAAGGCTAACAGCGTGGAAAGCCTTCCGTCCGTGTGGAGCACTGGGGGTCTCACTCCGAGCGCTCTTTCTCACTCCCTCCTGATGATCAATGCCTCCTAGGGCCAGTCACTTGTCAATATCGCTACATTAATTTGAGGGACTACGTGGCAGAGAAGACAATAGGTGGGGGCAGGGCGCTCTGAATGGAGCAGGTATAGGGAGGCGTGGTGGGGGGGGGGCGTCACATAGGAGACAAGGACATGGGAATTGATAGAGGCAGGAAAGAGGAGACATCAGAGGAAAATGAAGTAATGGACGGCAGGCTGAGGGATAGAGGAGCAAACAAAGAGGCCATTTTTCCACTCATTCCACAATTTCATACAGATTTCCTCATTTCTGACATCTCCAGTGGACATTTCCGAAATGGCAATGCAGAGCTTATAAGATTTATGGCTTATATTGCCGAAATGATATTACAGTGATCCTTCACTTATCGTGGTTAATGGGGACCAAGACCACCTGCGAAAGAGGAAAATCCGCGAAGTATTCCAATTATGGACCCACTTGATCTGGCCAACAGACTTCCTTCCTGCTGTATGTATCAGCGGCAATAAAAAAAAAAAAAAAAAGATGAGTTGTTCAATAACCACTTCCTCTTCTATTATTTTACTGTCCTCCCTTTGGGAGCTTGCCAGATTTTTTTTCCAGGGTCATGTGACCTTTCAACTCTCATCCCCCCGCTGATCTGATCCCGCATGGATTACACAAGGGAGTGACTAACGGCGTCCCCACTGGCATGTAATCACTGGACAGCAACATTCATTTGCTTGTCAAAATAACGTCTAAGTATGTACACGAATGACGATGTACGTGTATAAAAAACTGTGCAAAATACTTGGGACTCAGAAAAAAAAAGTACTCTCTCTCTCTCATGCATTCACAATTTTCATCTAATCTACACCGGCGAAATATAGTGACAGGCAAAACAATTAAAAACGCTTTCACAAAATGGTAGAAGGTAACGAATTTACCAGAGTATCCAGTTCTCGTGACATTTTTGTTAGGTGGTGCACAGATGTTTTCTAGTATAACGTATTAGGCTCAAAAACGTTGTGGGGGAAAAACAAAAACGCTTTAACCTGCAAATCTAATGGCGGCATTACACTTTTACACAGAGGTGGATGTAGCGCTCTGCTTGTGCCTGTGGAAAATGTTCACCTTTTGCTCAAAGACTTATCGCTAAACATTTTGAAAGTCCTCGGGGCTGACTATTGAGTGAGGCTTGCTTCAGTGAATATTTCAGCCTACAGGAATTCTTGGAAAGTAATGGTCCGCTAGGTAACTACACTGCATTGGACTCAATAGTTTCTCCACACTACAAAGATTTTTTTTTTTTTTTAGGCCAATGTCGGAGGGGGATGGGGGTAGGTGGAAATGGCTAGTGCGCACTTTGAAAAACTTGGGCAAAACTGAGGAACATTTGGAACATTTATAAATTGCACCAGTGAATACACTTGTGGTGACTAAGATGTGTGTGTGTGTGTGTGTGTGTGTGTGTGTTGTGTGTGTGTGTGTGTGTGTGTGTGTGTGTGTGTACGCGCGCGCCTATTTCAGCGTTCTCTCCAGATTTTCCAGCTCTCCTGCGATCTAATGGGTTATTTGTCATCCGCAGAGTAAAGGATTTTTAAAAGTCAAGCCAGGCCCCGACTCCCTCCCTATCCTTGCTCACACCCCGCCCCCCTTCAGTTCCCACTACCCCCCTGACACTTGCAATGGGAGATCGATGGCTTATTGATCAAGTCTCTCTATCGCCAACCCACCAGACTAATCACCTTAACACCAGCCTGGCTCTCTCTCTCTCTCTCTGTCCCTGTTGCTCACAAGCAGAACTCACGTTTGGACGCGCAGAACTTTTAAACCAACCCAATGTTGAATGTACACACCTTTGTCTTCTGAGCATCGTCAATAGTTGGCAAACAGAGCCTAATGTGGCGCCTTTGTCGGATAAAACGAGAATATGCAAACCTGGCAAGCGCTCTTCATCTATTTCTCATTTCTCTCTCTCTCTCTCTCTCTCTCTCCACCTCGTTCAGCTCTGTCTTCATTCTTCTCTGTCTGTCTTTGTTCAAGGCTAAAATCAATGGATTGTATGAAAGTGGCATATTTCTCACATTTTCAAAGCCATCCATCTAGCTTATGTACATGCGAGTACAGCACGAAGCGCCGATGATGCTTTGAGACAAACACTGGGAAGAGTTTTTGTGCAATGTGGCGACTGATTTTTTTTTTTTCAAAATTCAAAGTAATTTGTTCTAGCAATGCCTATCATACATTGGTGGAGAGGTCGTCCCTTAAAGCTAATTAACTGTTAAATTAAAAAAATAAAATAAAAATACGGTAGTGGCCTAAAAACACCCGATACAGTGCAAAATTGTTTTGGGATTTTTTTTTGCCCAGTACAGTACAAAATGACAGTGAACAACAGTGGCCCAATCCTGGAACTAACAGGCTTTGACAACGCCTGTACAAAGGCCTCTTTTGAGTGGGCTGGATACTATTTTCTGACGTTAAATTGAGGTCCATTAAATTGCGGCTCACTGCACTCACAGGCATATATTCTTTATCCTCGGTGAAAAATGACGGATATCATTGCAGATAACTGAGGCATTTGCAGTAGTTTTAAAACTCATTTTCGTTTGCGTCTGCAGAACTGCGTTACACTGCCACTGGTGTGCAAAGTTGTGCACACAAGCGGTCGTTTCTATTAATTAGTCATCATGCACACACTGTTGAATTTGTTATATTGTATTTATGTTGTCGCTATAAATTGTTATAAAATACACTATTATCAATATTATCGAAGGCTATTTTCCTTCACAGAAACACATTGCAAAACATTTTGTTATTTTTTGGGGAAGGGGCTCCAACCGATTAATGGCGTTTTCATTCATTTTAATTGGGAAAAATTCTTTGAGATGTGTTTCATGTTAGGAGCGTAGTTATGGAACAAATTGAATCTCAAGGCTTCGAATGTATATGCAATGTATATATATTCACATATGATGTGCTATTGTTAATTTTACCGCAAGATATATTTTATATTTATTTGTATACTTTTTGTTCTTCTGCTTCTCCCTTTCATAATTTTGCTGCTGTAAATTGGGAATTTCTCCATTGTGAGACAAATAAAGGTTTTCTTATCTTATCTTAAGATAAAAGAAATTTACCCCCAAAAGGATTCGGCTCCTCTGCTAATTCTTGTCTTACGAATTGTCAGGGGACATGTTTTGAAGCTGTTGTCGTTGGATTTGGAGCAAGCCAATGATGTCCAATGCATCCCTTCTGGCTTTGTTGCAGCCTACGTCTCAAAAATCTGTTCTTTTACCTCTGTATAGGCGAGATAAGAGTTTCTTTCCCAAGGCTTTACCTGCTCCGAGTCCTGAAATGAAAAAAAAAAAACCCCATAATCCCTCGAGGAGAATCAAAGTAACCTATGACCTTTGGTTATGAAATGCTTGAAGATGACGTGATGCGGTTTGGATTGAATGTAAAGTACCAGAAAAACTGTTTTCTTGGCAGGCTTGATCAAAGTAAATAGCACAAAAAGAATATAATATCAGCATGAACTTTGAAGTTAAGTGCAGCGGCAATATTGCTCGGCCATACTTAAACACACACACCAATTGATTGGCCATTGGGCCTGAGTATGTCTTTTCATCTGTTACTTAGCAACCGTGCCCGAGAGGATATGGACACAGAAGAAGTTTTATTTCTGCGCATGTTCAATTGATAAATAGGCATGTGATTAATGAAAATGTCATCATTCTGACTTGAAATGCCGAACAACCGAAGGAGGATCATTAGCAGAGACGATCGCAATACTTTTGACCCTTGAAATAAAAGTCTTTTGGGGCAAGGACGAATTCAATGATCTGTCAATCAATACATCTGAATGTAATAATATTTGAGGCCAGTGTCATTCGGACTACTGTGGGAATGTTTTCCGATATTTATATTTTGAAACAGGCTCTTTGGTGCGAAAAACAAAGACAATAATGTATTCACGTGAATTGTACATGCATGACCTCAAACATGACATTTCATTATTTCATCTAAATATCATTCAAAGTATTACATTTTGAACACTATTGTCCAGTTTGAAGAACACACACCCTAAAAAAATTAAAACCTCACCCTGACCTCTGGAGGTCAGGTTTTCAATGGAAAATAAAAATCTGACTTCCTTTGTTGATGTAATAGATTTTAAAAGGACAATCAGATTTTGACCCGCAACATTTACAACTACAATGTCAATCGTCCAATTTCAAGGGTCTGCTTTAATCTGCCCTGCGTGTTGGTGAGGGGCTTTGCAAAATTCAATTAGAAATTGACGTAATTACGATCATAGTATTTGTTGTATCGTGCAATAATAGTTTCAGAAATCACATTATCGTAAATCCAGATTCTGTAAAGCACAAATGTTGTCTTATTCAATTTTGTAATTTGACACACGTTAAAAGGTTTAGACATACAGGAGGTTAAATTAAATGTACAATTTACCTTTGCATCATTTTTTTTTAGCCCAGATGGATCGTTTCTTTTTTCAAATATTTAATCCCAAAGATTTTTATTTTAATATTTGTATTTTCCCCGTGCTTCTGAGATTGAGATTAAACCTTAACGAGGCAAAAGTCTGCGAGTTAGAGCATCGCTGCATTTTTCATCTGCTAAACTTTGCACACAAAATAAGCTGTTTTTGCTGCTCGATACTCTTCTCTGCACCATTTAACACTTTATACATGCGTATCTAAATTCAATAAGTTTGTTCCACTGTAACTCACCATATATTATGGCCTCCAAGAGGAACACAACTATAATGTCAGGATATCATTAAGGAAAAGGAGATTTAAACAGTAAAATAATTTGAGGTAGGCAAAAATGATTAAAATGACCTGTTTATGTGGTTGCTTTCGTGTTGACGTGTTGTGTCGTTGCCATCAGCAGCTTGGACGTAAATGAAGGCAAACAGGCCGACGAGTATCGATATTAACCTTCCTGGGGGAAAAAAAAGGCTCCATAAGTCTTTTTCTCCCCTTGCCAAAAAAATTAAAAAATAAAATAATGTAAAAAGCCGCGTGGAATTTATTTTACGCGGCGTGTTTCGACGGTGTCGGTTATTGGCGAGGCACGGGTCAAAAGAATGAAGCATCCCCCCCCCCCCAAAAAAAAAGATCTCCCACAAATATTTCTATATTTAGGGAAGCCCGCTGAGTGCGACTGAAGTCATCGTTAATCGATACATCGAACGTGGCAATCAATTGCACAAGTGGGGAGCAAACAGCTTAACCACGAAGTTTTATCATATACGGTGGGGGGGGAGGGGGGGCAGCGCGGGCCTTTTTGTGCTCTCCTTTGCGAACTTCTCGTTACATTAAAATTAAATCCGTACCATCAATAAAGAAAGTGCAGTTTTGGATTATGGGAGGCCTCCGTCACGGGTCAATGTTTAAAAAGTGTGTGTGCGTGTGTGTGCACGCGCGCCACACACACACACACACACACACACACACACACACACACACACACACACACACACACACACACACACGCGCGCGCGCGCATTTAAAAATAACTTGTAGGTTCTATAAAATTGGCGTAAATATATTAGTAAATTTATAGTTTCAGGAATACGTTTTATTTTTATGCTATTAAATAGAGTATACTTTTAACGTAAAATTCCCACCACATGTTTATTGGTTATTCTACATTTGCAGCATTTTTGGGTTGTTTAAATTTGTCGGGTAACAATTATGCAGGATGTGAACATACTCAAGTGGGTATTGAAATAATGTCAGTGGTATAATACACACAAGCGCACTGCACGCCGACTTGCATTATTCAGTTCTCTGGTCGTATAACCACATTGTGTAATTCGTCAAACCCGATCTAAAAAATAATTAATCCGACAATTTTTTCATTCAAACTGCTCGTTGGATTAAAGGACTGCTGTGTTTTTATTCCAAGGATAATTTATAGTGAGTGTCGGCAATCTCACACCACAGCCCTTTAAATGCCGTGTAAGGACGTTACCATTGCTGGTTTGAAGAAGGCAGAATTTCATTTAGGTTTTTTTAATTCAAACTGCTCGTTGGATTAAAAGACTGCTGTGTTTTTATTCCAAGTCTAATTTATAGTGAGTGTCGGCAATCTCACACAACAGCCCTGAAACTGCAGTGTAAGGACATTGCTGGTTTGAAGAAGGCAGAATTTCATTTAGGTGGTGAAATTATTATTTTTACAGTATTTAGATTTTGGATTAAAAAATATATTTTGTGGGGGAGGGAAGGAGGGTGAAATGAATACATGTAACTCGTGAGAATACAACGAAAAGCAAAGTGGAAAACGGAATGTATCACTGCTCACTACTACTGTACGTCACCATGTAACACAATTCCCTGTTACATTTCTGAATATTTGCGTATGGATACATGTCATATTTGGTACCCGTGTCAAACAATAAAATCTTAAGATGTTTTTTTTTCTCAACAATTCTCTACATTTAACGCGCTTTGCCCCCCTGTTGAATTAAGTTGGCTCAATCTGATTGACGTGCAGCGTTCCTGCTCGATCGTAACTTTATGACCTCTGTAACCCCCCTACAAGCCCCATTCGAAGACCCCCTCCTGCCCGAGCTTCGTCATTAATCTCTGTCAGTCAATATTTCGATCAGCTTTATCACTAAGCGTATAAAAAAAAAACCATACAGTCCGTGGGAAAACAAAAAACAAAGTTTACCTTCAAGACAAGTACACATGTGTGCGGAAACAGATATAGAAAACAGATTTGTGCTTGTTTTGCACGTTTGTTTGCCCCTGCAAAGACTCGAGAGAAATAAACGCGAGAATACGTCACAATGTGTGCTGCTTCTGCAATAAATCGGGAGGCCTGATTCTTATAGACCCATTTCGGCGCTTTTGTGAAAATTATCATGCAATCGTCGAAAAAAATCGGGTTTCTCTATATTTGGAACCGTCGTGAAATTATTTTCCAACGGGTCTTCTGAAGCTTGATTTCATTTTTAGGCCAAATGTTTCCCGCCGCTGCCTGCACTAAATGACTCCAAAACCTGTGTTAAGAGAGTTGAAAATCCACCGGGGCGAATTTCATTTCCACGCAGTTTAAAGCGAGGTGAGGTGGGGGGATCGATCCGTGCGCGTGGCCGCACATGCGCGTCCACGCCTCTCAGGCGCGCGGATGAGAGCGCTGTTGGACCAGAGATGAGATATGATCGCGTCCCAGCAAGACTGCGCGCTTAAAGCTCCACGACCCTGCGAGAAAGGCGCCACATCTGCGCGCGTAGGAACAACGCAAGTTGTCCACGCCGGATCGGACCGATCGAACGTGTCTAATCGATGGATCGGCGTTCACGTGTTTTGGTAATTTCGGCGCTCCGGGACGACGAGGAGGCTTAGGGAAGAGCGAGAGACACGGGGAGGGTGGGGAGGGAGAGTTGGAGGGGGAACAGATGGAGCTCACCATGGAGAACCTTCACAGCATCTCCTCGCACTCCCAGGTGGGGAACCTGATGAGCTCGCGGCCGTCGCCTTCCCCCAGCTCGGCTTCACGGAATCTGGTGTCGCACGCCCCCGGCGCGCGCTCGGCGATGGTCTCCGGAGGGATGACCTCCATCCTGGAGAGCTCCGGAGGAGACTACCGAGCCGATCCGTCCTCGCTGTCCGGACACCTGCACCCGTCCATCAGCATGTGCGAGAACGGGATGAGTCTGAGCAACACGTACACGACCCTGGCCCCTCTGCAGCATCTACCTCCCATCTCCACCGTGTCGGAGAAGTTTCACCATCCGCACTCGCACCATCACGCCGCGGCCCACCAACGACTCTCCTCCGGGAACGTCAGCGGCAGCTTCACGCTGATGCGGGACGACCACCGCGGGCTCGCCCCCATGGGCAATCTGTACAATCACTACCCCAAAGAGATGTCCGGCATGGGCCACGGCTCGCTGTCCCCGCTGCCGAGCGGCCTGGGCTCCTTGCACAACCCCCAGCAGCCGCTTTCGTCTTACGGCCCGAGCGCGCACCTGCCCGCCGAAGCGAAAATGCTTTCCCCGGTGTCGGGCTTCGAGTCCCACGCCTCCATGCTCTCCCGGAGCGAGCAAGAGCACCTGGCGAGGAGTTTAGGAGGCCACGGCCACAGCATGATTTCCAACTTAAACGGCATGCATCACCACCCGCACGGCCACCTCCACTCGCAGCCCGGCGGCGCCGTGATGCTGGCGGACCGCGAGAGGCACGGCCACGGCAGCGGGCAGGGGGTCGCCGGCTCGGGGATCCAGGCGGAGGAAATCAACACGAAGGAAGTGGCCCAGAGAATAACGGCAGAATTGAAGAGATACTCCATCCCGCAGGCCATATTCGCCCAGAGGATCCTGAGCCGGTCCCAGGGGACCTTGTCGGACCTGCTCCGCAACCCCAAACCCTGGAGTAAGCTTAAGTCCGGCCGGGAGACGTTTAGGAGGATGTGGAAGTGGCTGCAAGAGCCGGAGTTCCAGCGGATGTCTGCTCTGAGACTGGCCGGTAAGAAAGTGTCATTTTTTTCACTATTACATCACCAAATTGATCCGAACTTGTAAAAGGACCCAATCAACGTGCACGGGCCTCACATTTCAGCACCATGGAGAGTCGCTGCTGCTAAAACAAAGCCCTGGCTTCAGCAGTAATCCCCCCTCGAGCATTCTTTCTCAACCTTTATTCCGACAAGGCACGTATTTGAGATTCTTAAAAATCTCACGCTACATGCAACCCCCCCCCCCAAAAAAAAAATATACATATAAGGAAATCATACTCAGGTTTAGTTTTGTATCTGCTGCCACACAGTTTTTAATTGTTCTGCATATCACTATACATCACTGGCATAGATGATTGAACGTCGATATATTACTTTTAGTTGATTTTTGGACCAATTCAGTGATATTTGATCATTTCCAGCATCATTTAACTCATGGCACACTGGGAATCACGGACCCTTAAGCAGTTCTCTACTCTTACAACCTCCACCTGTTTTCCTGTTTTCAACCCCAAAGCACCAGAAATGCTCAATAAATAAAAATGCAATTTTCAGACGGTAAACAAGACTTTACGCGGGAAAAAGAGGGGGTGACCCCAGGCTGCCTGATCAATACGCCAGTTCCCACTCCCCCTTTTAAATGTGGCACACAGATCAATACTCGTATGGGGAGCTGAAAGACGCAATAACCGCACGCTCGGTGTGACTTTTCATTAAGCAGACTGTAGGAAAAGCTCTAAAATTAGAACACAACACGGGTGCGAGGGAGATGGAATAGGGGGTGAAAAGTCGTCGCTATGAGTTTGCTTATGCCACGATTTTGGGCCATGAAATATTTGGAATGTTTGGAAGAATAGTTCTAATATCCAGATGACTCCTATTTAACTATTTGTCACGAATAATAAACATCTCATGGACGTGCGCTGCAACCAGCATGCATGTTTATTCCTCCTGTGACAGTGCCAGTCAAAACATACCGCATGGCATCATAAGAAACGTTTCAATGTCTGTCTCAAATAATAACAACAATGCTCAGTGTTGATTGACGCTGCTTGGGGGTGGGGTGTGGGGATGGTTCCTTTGACAATATGTCTATTATTGTGGGTGCACAACTACAGGTGAGTGTCCAAAAATTTTAATGTTGAGGGATAATTTGTTTAAAAAAAAAAAAGTCAATCTTGTATGTTATTTTAGTTCACCGCAAAAAAATAAAATAAAATAAAAGGGGGGGGGGGGTTATGTTATTTTAGTTCACCGCAAAAAAAAAAAAAAAAGGGGGGGCGGCTTCCTTTTGCATTCATGACAGCATCAAAGTGGTGTGGCAACATCTTCCTATTGACAATACTCCATCAATTTGCGATGGGGTTCACATCAGGCAAATTTGGTGGCCAATCGAGTACTGTTATTCCAATCAAGTATTGGTAGTTTGGGCTTTGTGGGCAGGTGCCAAATCCCGCTGGAAAATAAAAAAGCACCGGTGTCCAAAAATCTCAGTGGTGCTCTAAAATTTCATGGTCAACAGATGCGTTGATTGTGGACTAGACAAAGAATGGAACCGCGCCAGCAAATGACGTGGCTCTCCTCGAGTGACCGAGGAACCTTCACACTGGACTTGAAGCAGCTTGACTTTTGCGCTTCCCCGGCTTTCCTTCAGACTTGCCGACTTTGATTTCTAAAGCAAATGCAAAACGGACTTGCCTCTGAATAAGTCCAAGAGACGAGTACTCTTCTCTCCTTAGCCCAGCGTAGACGCTTCTCACGTCTTGGGTTTAGGAGTGGCTTGACGCGTGGAATTCTACAGCTAGCTTGCAGCCTGTGTGTCATGCCGACGTCGCTATGTGGCGATTCTTGACGCACTGACATGAAGCTCTGTCCGATTTCTGAATCGCCACCGCTTTGACAATGCTCTGGCAATCCCTGTCACTTGTGCACCTTTTCCGTCCACGTGTCCCCTTTTCCACTTAACACTCCGGTCATGTACTTTGGATACGGCGCTCTGAGAGCATCCAGCTTCTTTTCGACAGCTTTTCTCCATTCTTGCGCAACCGTCACATCAGTGGTATTCCCCATGATCGTCAAGCCTACTACGCGAGACCGAGGCTGTTTAAAGGCTGAGGAAAAACTTCTTCGGGTGTTCTGCATTAATTAGCTGACAAGATTGGGAAACCAGGAGCAAACAACGTTGACCTTTGTCATGATATCTCAGCCACTCAGACAACAGAATAAGTTACTTCAGGCAAGTCCAGCTTTGTGTTCGATTCAAAAGCTTCAGATTTCACACCGACAAATCCATTTGCGAGCGAATCGAGATCCTCATTAGTTCTTGACGCAGCCTTTTTTTTTTTTTGCGTGTGACATTTTTTGTTTGTTGGTGTGCCGAGCGATATTTCTTGAGGTGTCGTCGCTCAATACAGGTCGGCTATCGTGAAAAACAGACAGAGAAGTTCATTTTACACGCAAGGTCCTGCAACGTCAAGGTAGTGCGGAAGGACGGCGCAATTTTTCTGCCTTTTACGCAGAACCCGGCAGAGGGAGAATTGTTGAAATCGTATTAACTTGCCGCAGACGATGTCGGTGTCGTGTGAAGTGTTAATTCAACTTCACACCAATTCTATTTGTTGACATTAATCCAGAAATGAGGCGAAAAAAAATCCCAGCATTTTCCAATTAGCGTACGAAGAGATGTCAATAGAGAGATAAATAGATGGATGGATGGGATGGATGTGGATTATCAAATGAGGTTCTGAGTGTCATTAATAGTGTACCGCCATCCTTTTTGTGTTTGCCTGGCTTTGCACATTGGAGATCAATAGTGCCGTTTCCCGATCTCCCCTTCCCGCCCCCACTTTTCTATACATTTCCCCCCTCCACGCTCCGCATCATGCCGGTAACGTCATGAAAACACAAGCCTGCTGGCTAACCTTAGTAACAGGCAGCCAGTTGGTTTAGCTCGAAAGAAGCGGAACGCCTAATGGATCGGAGGAGGCAGAGGGTGAAAGCCGAGCCGAGCGAAACCTCGCTCTCACGTTAACGACGGACTCGACTCTCTGAGATTTCATCGGTGGATTTCACACATTGGGATCCGAGTCGGATGAAACTTCAGAGGAGGGCCCGCCCGGGCCGGCTTGGGTGGGGAAATGACATGCAATAGAAGAGCTGCACGTACAGTAAAAAAAGGCTGCGAGATGCCATTGATTGAGCGAAGGCAGCCAGGTCTGCGCTTTGTGTGAAACAGCCTGATAGAGGCAGGCTAGCGAAAGGATCAATAGCGACTTTAATAATTGATAAGTATGAGGGAGACGGAGGGCCAGGGGGGGAAGAAAGGCAGGGCGGAAAGTGGCGGCGTAAGCTGCTTGTAACAGCATCTTCTAGGTAAGCAAAGTCAAATCTGTGGTTTGACGCTCCATCTCGCGGCCTCGTGGCACGAGAAAGGGCGTGTAAGTGGTTTGGGGAGAACCCCCCCCCCCCCTCAACATCCTGACAAACATGGTGTAGATTTACAGCCGCAAAATGCTCAAAAATATAACCCGGGGGTGGCCAAAGTGCAACAAAGGAGTTTCGCCACGGCTGATATTAGGAGCTCACCGAGAGCATCCGATTTAGAGCCACTCGCGATGCTTTCCGCTCATGTCCGCAAATCCTCATCGGCAGCTACGTGTCATTTGATTTTAGGGCTCGCTTTATGGCCTTTGTAATAAGTCTTCGCGGAGGTGTGCAGTGTGTGTGTGTGTGTTCACGTGTATGAATGTGTGTGTGAGCGGGTTATAGAGTGTGTCTGCACTATACATTGTTCAGGCTTATCTGACTGGCTCTGAATCGCTATTGATTTCCTCTCTTCTGCTCTCTTCGGTGCGCTCCAGCTCTCCTTCCTTCCTTCCTTCCTTCCCTTGTTTCCTCCTCCTCCTCCTCCTCATTTCATGTCTGGCTCTGGACCAGCACATCATTCCGTTGGCCTGAATCCTTATTTCCTCCCCGTTGTCTCCTAAAACACAAAGATGGAATTATTATCAAACTGTGAGAGAGTGCAAGGAAGACATTTGCAAAGTTTTTTTTTTTTAGCAAACCCCAGTTGAATATTTGCAATTTGCTTTCATGATAAATAGAACAGATGTTGTCCCCTGACATGGTCATCAGGCCACACTGATATCTATCTCATAATTATGACAGAAATATGATTTGTGTGCAAGATTTCATGTGGCTGGGGAGTGGAAATGGATGCAGCAAACGTGGCCGCTCGCCATCTGATTAAATAGAACAGATACTTATGTTGTCCCCTGACGTGGTCGGTCATCAGGCCACACTGATATCTATGTCGTAATTATGACAGAAATATGATTTGTGTGCAAGATTTCATGTGGCTGGGGAGTGGAAATGGATGCAGCAAACGTGGCCGCTCGCCATCTGATTCCTGTTGGCTTTACAATTGTCATTTTGATTTTGTTCTCATTTCAAGATCTTGAGCCAAGCGAGAAAGCTCCATAGCAACAGTCAAGTCTGGTTGTAAAAAAAGCCAAACGGAAGGCGATCCCTCTTAAAACTGATTAACAAACGGCAAGTCAGTGACATGCAGTTGATGTGTTTACAATTGGACGTTCATTAATATGTTTCTGTCGGACCCTTTTGAATGATACTGTATTTTTTTATAAACAATCAATAATAATTACGTTATTAAAATGAAGCACGTTTGTGTAATTATATTTGATTATAAAAGTGACTTTAAGTAAAATGTAATTCAAAAATATAAAACAAGTGATGTTCCTTTTTTTTTTTTTATCAGAGAGCCAAGCACGTTTTTTTTTTCGTATTCATATTGGTCTGCCAAATAATAAAAAAGTGGAAAATTTCAAGTCTTCGGTGTGACAGCAGGCGTTGAATCTTCATTCGCAAACGCGGAGGAAAAACGGAGAAGGCATAAAAAAAAGAACAAACGCCGATAAGACGGCCGTTTACAAGACATTCAAAAGCTTCCCATCGCTTGTCTCGACAAGACTACGCGCACTTTCAATTGACAACTGGAGGAAATGTTTCAAATAATCCACTCGTGATCAATTGCGGGCGTTTCGCAGCGTGCGTGCAGGCAGGGCCGCTGTGTGTTCGTGTGTGCGGGAGGGGGCTGCACGACGAGACTCTGATCAATACTATCAATAAGCGTACATCTTGAGAGGTGTGGCAAACACACACTTATTTTTTTTTTTAATGACGTTTTGCTTGAATTGGCTTTCCCTATTCTTTGTCGTTGCCACAATTATCGATTTTTTTTTTGGGGGGGGGATTTATTCAAAAGCACGAAAAGTTGAATGCGCTCGATGCACAGTGACCATCTTAAAATACTTCATTAGGTGTGCTACGCCTTACACTGTAGCCTAATTGTTCCTTCGTGAAGACAGTTTTGATCGGCGTTGCCAATCATTTTTATTGTTGGGGCTATTCATGTCCAACTGCAATGCAGTATAGTGGGAGGTGTTTCTCATATTGTGGTGACCTAAATTTTGAGTGGGGACCCAAAATGGGACATTGGTCAATGTGGATTATTTTGCTCATTGTCAGAGTGAAATTTTATAGGCGTTTTATTGACATGAATTCTTGCCGAAGAGCATTTATTGTTATTAAAAAAAGTAATCCTTCTTTATCATTAGTTTGTTGAGTACTGTATGTGCGTAATGTGGCAATATGTGTAAAAGGTAAGGTACCCAGTCAGGAAGCATATATATATTGTTTGAAAAATAAAAAAAATATATATAGGAAGCATTTTTTTAATTTGGGGCTGAAGCCTGCTTGATAATTTTGATGTTAATGATCACAGTGTTGCACCACTACAAAGTGCAACTACAAAACTAAGCATGTTTTCTTAAAATGTCAATCTCAATTGGTGGCACCGCCCCCCTCCCCCTCAACAATTTTTGAATTTCATACAATATGTTGAAATAGCACACTTTGAAGCAAATGAAAAAAAAAACACAACTAGAAATATGTTACGGACATAATGACGATCTCACACATGAACTTAAAGGGAACTCTGTAGTCATTGGCATAGATAGCTGAACAAACATTATTTTGCACTAGTTAAAAAATTTCACATTAATAATTTCTCGTGGCGTACCTAATGGCGTGTCCAGTAAAACGATGATGCAATTGTGGAACTTCACAATCAAGTGAGATTGCACGAGCCAGCAACGTCAAAGCAATGCAACATCTGGCAACTGCCTCCACCGTACATTTCTTTCACCGTCCTCACCCGTCATGAAACTCCTCAGTGATGAAGCTGTGGAACAAGAGACAATGATTTCATCTTTTGGCTTCAACCTGGCTGCTGAGATCAAGTGGCTGTTTGTTGACATATGAAAAGAGGCGAAAGCCACTCGAGAGTGTGGAGTGGAGGCGCTCGTCCCTTCAGAAAGGGCCCATTTGATAATGAGGCACCTAAAGATAGCTTTGCTTCTTGTCTCCAGAGAAGGCACTTTAATGAGATGCTCCCTCTTTTGCTTCCCTGTGGTCCTATTCATTGCCGTGGAGCGGACCATTCAGGGGGCACCATTTGAAATGGACCTATTGATTATCTGAAATATGTATTGACCGCGCTTAGACCTTGTGCAAAGCCTCATTGTACCATATATGCTCACGGTCCCCAACCTAATACACAATATAGTAAAAAAATGGGACTATTACTGGATACCTTTGCTCGTAGCATCACTATTACACATATTCTTTAAAATAATAAAACTCATCATGATGCAGATTCTGTGGGAGCCCTGATTGTCCCATCTGGAAATGGAGGCAGACAAAAGACACCTAAAGCAAGTCGCCGACTTGTCATTAAAGAGAGGGGATCTGGAAAATGGAATTTGCTGAGATGAAATTCTCGCTATTTTGTCCGAAATGCTGCTTTTTAACGAGTTGAAAGTAGCTTTCCCCTCCCCTGGTGCAGGGAAAGACGTGGTCAAAATTAAATAGTCTGCGGATGTGCGGTGGATAGAAAGTCTGCACACTCCTGTTCAAATGTTTTTTTTTTTTCATGAAAATGAGACGAAGCTGAATAATTTCTAAATGGTCGCCATCTCATAAGCGAGCTGTAACCTCCTAAACACAATAAAAAAAAAATTATCATCTGAAGAGAGGAAGTAAAATAAATAAGTGACATATTGTGGTTGCACAAGCGTGCACACCCACCACCGTTTAAAGAGCCCCCGATTAACCCCAAATAAAGATGTTCTAGTACGCTTTTCCTGATATTTATCAATTTTCTAGCAGAAGCCTGAAGGTTTTGCGCTAAGGACCCAGTTCCAACTGAAAAAAAGCCAGCCCCAAATATTCACCCCAAATAAAGTTCAGCTGTTCTCGTGAGCTTTTCTACACTTTATGAAAGAAAAGTTTTGAAACGATTCCTCTTGCTCTTATCTGTTATTTTTTTTATAAGACCACAAAATTCAACAGGTACTTTTCGCATCCTCTGTTTATAAATGAAATCATCATTAAAAAAATAAATCCAACTCTTGACCAACTTGATCTGAGCTGCACACCGGTTGGTTGGGAAGCTGGATGCACTTGAACGGAGAGGAAGCAGAGTGGTGTTGGCATTGCGAAATGGCCGGAAGCCCAACTTGTTGGAAAACAGGCATTACATATTAAATTATCACTATATTAGCACTAGCCTTCAGTCATTACATTAGGCGGTATTGAGTTTAGTTTGAGATAGCACTTAGAGCGCCTCGAGGAGATTCTGGCTTGGCTGAACCTGAACCAATTGAATAAACGTTCCATGAAATGGTTCGGATCAATCAATATGGGGGGCTATCAATCTGAGTGCAAATTAAAACAATTGAGGGTGGGGGGGGGGTAGACAACAACAACAAGGGGCAGCCAGACAGAGATGTGCACATGGCAGTTGAAGTGGTTTGCGATTGCTGGGAGTTACAAACAGGTGAAAAATGAGGATACGGACACACGCATGCTCGCCCAGTCATGCATACACATGTGCACGTTCATATTGATCTCTCCTCACAGTCAAATCTGTTTACTGTTGTTGTCTAAACCTGCTGTAAAGTCATCAATCATGTGCATGCACCACCTCCACTCTGCGGCCAGCCTCATTGCCTTTCTTCTTTCTGCTCCTCCTTTTGCTCTCTCCTTATCCCCCCAACGGCCTTTCTCCTGCATGCGTACACACAGACGCGACAAAACACTTTTAATTTTTTTTTTTTTTTTTTTGATAAAGGGACATTGCTTTGGGCATATGCTTATTTGAGACATCCTCTTTGTTCTTCCTCTGGTCAACAATGTCTCCTCACATGTCTCAAAGCGCGCTCCCGAGTCATACACCACGCGCACATACACCCACCCACCCGCGCACACACACACACACACACCTCGGCCTCACGGATCGATGCCGATCGATCGGGTGGGGAAGGGAGCCCTGATTACTGGACCACGTGTTCGGGAGAAAACCGCGGAAAATCGATCATTGCAGCTTTTTAGGGCAGCAGAACAGAACAGACTCCCACCAGCCTTCACAGCCAGAAACGAGCCCTCGCCGACGGTCTACCGACTAACGGAGGCCCGCGTCTTTGTCAGCGTTTCACACAGAGCGCCTCCAATTCCAACGAGCCGCACAAATAGCCGCAATCAAGACGATTTATCCACGCGTGACCCGCCGCCTCCTCCCCGGAGGTAGTCGAGGAGAGAGCGAAAGGGAAAGAAGAGAAAGAGCACTTCACAACTTCACAATCATCTTGCCTAAACATGAAACGGGTTCAAAAATGAAACATTCTGCATTGAGTTTCCTCAAATACTTAATGAAATATTTAATTGTCTGCCTGTCACTGTATCTCGGGCTGAGATAGAGGAACAAAGATCATTATTTGTGTCAATAAATAAGACCCGGCAAGTGAAATTGAATTTCCAGTGGCATCCCCGATGAGTCGTTGGGAATCACTTTTCTTGACTGTCATGCGCTGAAGTGCAGACTACTTTTTGTGGGCGCTGTATGCGGCAGCGCCGTATATTTCAGCTTTACAGGTACCACGTCTGCTGTGGTAACGACCTTTCCATCCGCACGTGGCTGGTTCTTGACCTTTCACATGGGGGGGTATTTTTATTCAAGTGGATGACAATTTAACAATGAGATGGATAGAATGAAATGCAATTCGAACAATGTCACGCATACAAAAAAAAAGTCCCATTTTTTTGTTTGATTTTAACTTCTTTTGTCACTTCATGTTTTGCTGCCATCTCAGATGAGCATCCTTGAACTCTGTTCCTTATTTCAAAAAGCTGACTTTTTTGAGGGACTATAATGAACCTTTTTTGTTTGTTTTGTCCTTCTCCGAACCCCTTTGTGTCTCCAGCATGTAAACGCAAGGAGGAAGACCGAGGACGAGAGCGCAACCAGGTGCCAAAGAAGCAGCGACTGGTCTTTACAGACCTGCAGCGACGTACCTTGGTAGCCATCTTCCGAGAGAACCGCCGTCCCTCCAAGGAGATGCAGCTCACCATCTCCCAACAGCTGGGCCTGGAGCTTTCCACCGTCTCCAATTTCTTCATGAACTCGCGCCGCCGCTGTCCGGATCGTTGGGACACCGAGGAGCACGGTCACGGGGCGCACGGCCACATGCACGCCGCTCATAGACACGGCGGCAATGCCAGCTCCTCGCCCATCCACCCTGGCACCTCGTCGGTCAGCACTTTCTCCAAGGCCTGAGGGGCAAAGAGCTTGAACACAAGCGTGGAGGACGCAAGGAGGGGTTGTTTAAATGAAAGCAGTGAGCTACAGGGTGTGTCTTTTTATTTTATTTTATTTTTTTTTTAAGATCTGATTCATCTGCTCGGTGCGCTTACGAAACGAGCAGAAGAATCAGATCGTTTCTGTAATTCTGAATGTTACTATCAGGGGTGAACTCTTCATATACCAAAGATACGGCCTCTTTAAGCACGTGGCTGACAACTAAAAGAAGAGAATGAGATCGAAGGGGTTATTTTGCTTTGTGCTGGTTTGCTTCTCCACAATTAGATGTTCCTCCATTTCCGACAGCAGATGTCCCTGCCGGGCGGCACTCCACCACAATTTATGACACTAACACACAAAGGACAGTATGTTGGTGTCAAGTGGTCCTGTGACCCGCTAACCACACGCCTCCTCAATAATCTGCAACACCGCATGTGTGTACCATTCGTAGGCCCGTTGCAACAGTCGGCTTCGGAATAACACTGCCACCTGCTGTCTAATTTCAAACCACGTCTTCTCGCATGTTTGTGTCCGGTGCAGTCGGCGCTTTCGAGGTTACACCCGAAACGCAGCAAACGCAAAACCAAAGATCTCACTTTTCGTGCATTGGCGTGATGCACGAGGGGGAGCTGTGCAAACAAAATCAAACAAACACACAGAAGCAAACCGTATTTCCTCAAATTGTGGCCAGGGGCATTTATTTACTCAAGTGGATTCATGAGGGTTGAGGTGTTCACATGGGGAAAGCCTCCATTGTTACAATGATTTAAAAAAAAAAAAAAAAAAAGATTTAAAATAATGTTACTTTTTTCATTCCTTAAAAAAAAAATTCCTATCGCACTTGTCCTCAATAGGGTTGGTGAGATGCAATATCATAAATATATTTATCAAAAAAGGAGGAGGAAAAAAAAAAGGAGGCATCTACTCGAGGAGCAGAATAAATTTGTTTGCATGATAGAACGGCGGGCACAATTTGAGGAAATACGATAATGACCACAGATACACATTTGAATGTGCATCTCCTAGGTTCTTAAGACTTCGTGGTTCTATGGCGGTAGCCACCTAGGAGGTTATTTTCAGGTTACATAAGGAGAACAATCAAAAAAAAAAAAAAAAAGGGGGACTCCCTCACGGGTCATCGTCGCCTGCGCAGGGAGCGAGCTCGGCTCTGTTCTAGTGGCCAAAGACGGAGGTCAAATGTCACAATATAGGATCCTGAGTGCCAATGATATTTGCCTCTTTATGATAATCAACGAACAGATGCAGGCTCGCTCTTAGTGTCTGGCTCCTGTCATCACAACCATCCCACTGCAAGCACTAATGGGCATGTCGCCTAATCCATACCTCAGAGAACAAAAAAAAACAAAAAACAAAAAAAAAAAACACTCTTCATGTGATCTACACAGTATATAAATGTAAATAACTTTTCATTTCATTGTGTCTTATCTAGTCCATCTATTTGCTACAGTCCCTGTGGTGGTCTTTCTTTTTATCTTTCCCTTCCCTCATATTGATGCGGGTAAATCTAGTACCATAGACACATGGTTTTTCTCTTTCATGACTATTGTGCTATGTTGTGCTGATAATGTTTAAAAAAAAAAAAAAAAAAAAAAAACGCACCTTGTTAAAATATTACCAAAAAAAATAAATAAATATGAAGAATCAACATGTCATAGACTGATCCTATGCACAGACAAGGAAGGGATACCTCAAGTGACTGTGCAATTTTGTGAATACAATGTCGATGGACTTTCTGGACGTGAAGGACCTCTTCCTTGATCTTTAGACTTTGACTCCTTTGAATTGGACTGTCACTGCATTCCTCTGCTGATCTATTTCATTGTTTGCGTGCGCGGAGGCGTGGTGAGGTGGTGGTGGTGGTGGTGGTGGTGGTGGTGGGGGGTGGATGTTACCATGAGTAGCACCTCTTTTTGTGTGTGTTACTTATCCATGTATGTGGGCAAAGCCACGAGTTGTGTAGCATCTTCGAGCGGGAGATAATCATACGAGGGAGGAGACAGGAAGGAAAAAAAAAGGGTGCGGCAGAGGTGGCTCATTATTATATGGGAATCTTCATGGCACTCTCCGCCGTTAATTGGGGTTGTTATGTAGAGCGTTACAACACAGTCCCAGTTATAGAGCTGACTTTTTGTTTTTTCAAGGGTTATAAAAAAAAAAATCAGTTGAGATATTCCAAATGGTGGCGAGTTATGGGTGTGGCTACCTCACAGAAATAGTGTGGACTTCGTTTTTGCCATTAATACCAAAGATATTTCAAAGTGTGTCATGTTCACACTGGACCTGGGAGATACACGCATACATCGGCATAGAGAAAGGGAGGCGCATGCACACATTTTCATTTTCATCGACATTACATGACAAACACACGATTGTGTCTTTGCGATGTTGGAAGAGTTGAGTGCCTTTTCCTTCAACCAGGAGTTGGACCGCTCACCAACACGCGCGCCAGGGATTGAATGATCAGTCGACTAGTCAAGTTGACTTTACTACTCAGAAATGACGTTTTAAGGTTGAGGTTGACTAACGGCTAACTCATGTTAATGGCGTCTTGTCTTGTCGTCATCCAGTTGGCCAAATTACAAAGGGACTTTCTTCACTCCTGTCTGTTGCCGTTGTCGCAGTATTAAAAAAAAAGTGCGACCATCTACAGGTGGCACAGTTTTCATACGTCCGCAGTACAAAGCAAAAAATAGGGTCTCACTAGCTTTGGCTATTCAAGTTGCAGCTAGTCTTTAAACATTCATACCGACAGTACGTTGGGACTGTTAGCAAAGAACGAGGTCAGCGCGGCAAAGGGAAACCATCTTGGCCACCAAAATACGTCAAATAACGCAGGGGACAACAACTGTGTGATAACGAGAGCTTTGTTCATATCACAACACGTGCCAGCCAACATTGCAACACGAGTCACCGCTTGTTGTCGTACAGAATACGATTGTATGCGGCAAGCTATTTGACCAAAAGTGGCGCGAAATATGCAAGTCCATCCTCAAATACAATAAAAGCACAAGTGAAATTGAAAAGGTGGAATCAGACAAACGCTTTTTTTTTTTTGGTTTGGTTTTTATAGCTTGCCTATAACGTCCCACCTTATACCGAGCTATGTTACGGAACACAAGATAAGTAGACGCTAACATTTTTAAAAAAAAATCAGCAGTCTTTCGATCCCTAATACACACCGACACACACAACAAAGGGAGGGGGGGTGGATACGGGTGAAAGAGGAACCTTAACTCAACACATCACCAATGATGTTCTGCCTGCAATCATATTTTGCATATCTTTCACTTATTAGACATGATAGAATTTCACTCTCACCACATACACACACAACTACTACAAGTAGATATTTTTGTGTACCGGTAATTTGAAATCTGGATGTATATGTGTATAACTGTGTCTGTTTACAACTCTCACGAGTTCCTGCTGTCAGAAACGTGGCCTACTAATTACCGATCCAAAGAAGAACGACTAGCCTTTCCTTTCCTATTGTTTCTTCCCATGCAAACACACTCTTCACTGGTCCAGGGTAGCATCACACATTAGCAGGCAAGTGCAGACGAATCATCTTGATATACCTCAAATCTTTTTTGCATTGCATCTTTATGTTCGGCAATGGCAGTGATGCTACAGTCGGCGGCAAATGATCCTCTGTATTAAGTATGACTTCTTTTGGAAGGAGTGAGAACGGCATTTTTATGCTTCGGCATTTCAAGTTAATTTATTGTTTGTATAGATTTGCACGCTGTGTTATTTGAGAGAAAGAAAAAAAAATAATTGGACAAAAGTATGATGAAGTCAGAATCATAAAATGCAAGATAAAATGAGTTCATGATTAACAAACAACACTGTTCAGTTTGGCTCATTTTGTGTTTGACGACTGGCATCTATGCGTGTTGAAATGATTCGTATTAAAAAAAAAAATTTTTTAAAAAAGAATCAAGCAAAGCACCTCTGTGAAAAGGGGTCAAGCAATTCCTTATGCATGCATAGTATATAAGTGTATTTAAAACTCCAGCATTAAATGTACCTCGACGGGCTGCAGAGTTGGGAGGGAGAGAGCGTGAGACAAAAAAAAAAGAAGAAGACTGGGTTTGTTTTCTAAGTATACATTCCTTTAAGATAAATGTCTTTTTACGTGGTGTTTATGTTTTTGTATAAATTGTCTATTAGTATGCCCACCAGCGTCAGTTCTGTGTCTTTCCCTGACCTTTTGTCTCTTGTTACCTCCCTTTGTGTGGAAATAGTCTCCACGTATATGTCCGAAGGCTATTGATTTATGTATTTATGTATTCATTTTTCCAATCATGCAGGTACGAGAGTGGGGTTTGTGTGACATTGCTGTATTTCAACTAGCCTGTATTTGATCTCCTGTTCGATTCGATGGGTTGGGGATGTTTGTCTACTTTAGGAGCTGGCCCGAAGTACAAACAAACAGACGGGCCGGGCCGCTGCTGCTGAAAGGCGCTTTCTTCCAGTGAATCAAAATGGCGTCATTTGTTTTCCCCTCAGAGCTGTGGAAGCCACCGTGTTGATGTTCTCTCCCTCTCCCGCAGCCAATCAATCAATCAGAACCAAGTGTCTTTGTTGATGGTAGGAGACAATCAATTTCAAATAGAGCAAAGAGACAAAAAAGATGGAGGGAGAGAGCGAGAGAGAGAGAGAGAGAGAGTGATGGAGGAGGAGGTCAGTGAAACTGGACAGGAGAGATGCAAAGGCAAGATGAAGGACGGATCTCTGAGCGATGTGTTCATGTGTGTGGGTTCACCTTTGACCTACAGAGAGTGACCTTTTCGGGAGGAGGCACCCAGGAACCTCTCCCGTGTTGCGAAGGGAGCAGAGCTCTGACATGTTAAGCGGACATCTAATCGAAGACTTTGATCAAATGGCTGCACACACATCCAAAGACACACGCGCCTCAACACGCAAATGGTACTTACCCAGAGAGCCAAGCCTCTGTCTTCATCGCTCCTTAAAAAAAGTCTAATTTGTCTGCCTTCACAAAGAATTCAGAAATGAAAACGCAAGGACACATCGTGTGTTTGGACTGACAAAGAAAATAAAGATTCAACCAATTAGTAGACTTGTGTCTCGTTTGTGGTGATGGATTCCTAATGAGGTGCTCTGCTGCCATCTGGTGGCGGAAAAAAATATAAGCATACAGCCCCCCCACCACCAAAAAAAAAAAAAAAACACTAGGTAACACTAGGAGAGAAATAATTCCAACGATCCCTCATCATCCAATCACCAATTAAACTTTAATAAGAAGTGTACCCGCAAATGCCATAAAAAGGAAAACAAAACGTGAACAAAAGAGCAAACAGTGCCGCATAGGTATTTCTAACGACAATAATGCGACATTTAATATAAATCGTTGCTGTTGCCAAGGTGTGATTAAATGCACGATAACCTTTAAAGCAGGGGTGCCCAACCTTTTTTGACCGAAGATCTACCTTTCAACAGAATCATAAAGTAGATACAAATAGTTTGTGAGTTTGTGAAAAAGAAATCACTGCCTACCTCAGAAGAGACCTGACGCGGAGGTATGGGACACACTTTTTGTACCGTGTACGTGTACAGTTTTAAAACATTTCTCCTGACGCTCCAGATTCCCATTCTTTGTCAGTGCCATCGGTGAATTCTACAAGAAACAAACTTCGAATGAGGAGAAAAATAATTTTAAAATGATATACCGCAACAACTCTGATGGCAAGCTGCACCTGCAGACGAGTGACCGCTAACAACTTCCGGTAATGCAGATCATGCGCTACCATAGGTTAAAGGTGACCTGTTTTCTTATTTTATTTTATTTTATTTGATCTTTTTTTGTGAAAATAAAACTGATATGATGCTTATGGTTCAGTGTGTACCGACAGAAAAATATATAACATTAATAACACAGACAGACACACAAATCTGATCTATATCTATATATATCTGTCTATATTTTTATTATTTATTTTTTCCCTGCTCTACCACTTCTGCATTCCTGCATTGTCTTGTATTGTTTTCATTTACACTCGATCTATCTATCCTGGACATATAATCAGCTTTACTTATTTTTCTTAGCTTCTTTGTATAGGACGTTAGCATGGGAGCTGACGGTTGTTCTTTTCTGAGAACAGTCGGACACATTTTGGACATTGTCACATCATGTCTTTATGACAAGAAGTACATACTTTACAAGACAGCCAGCATATAAAACATATGACGAAATAGAAAAAGAACTTGTTCTTTTTGTTTTTATTGGCGATGATTACATTATTGTGTTTTCTTTCCCAGTGAGACCAAGCAGCCATGGGACTGAGCAAAACATGCATGGTCCCTGGAGGAAAAAAAAACAAGGACTATTTTTTTTTGATATAACTATACTCTAATCTGACTATACCTATAATATTTACAGTCAACAGTCATTTTCCTCTGTCAGACATGGCAACAAAGTCTACAGATTTGATGACACCATATGGCTAATAGATCTATATGTACATTCTTCATACTCCAGGATTTACACTTTTTTTTCAAATGAGACAGCTGGATGATCAGAGAGTTCACAAATGGTTCATAACAGTCTCCTTTGTTTTAATGATCACTCATTTTGAGCCAGCATGTTTGTTAGTTGGAGCAATCAATATCCATTACTAAGGAAGTAAGGACCATATTCAAGAGGCGCAAATATAAATTTGTCATGAAAAAGAAAAAGAAAAAAAAGATATTTAAGCATTCTGAAGAATTCAATGACAGGATAAGAACCCCGACGTAATGTGACACAATTGTCTATTTTGTATTCCAGCGCTCCAGCAATTCCTTCAATATCGGAGAATGTGTTACATCACTTTTTGACCTTTGGGGGGGAAAAATAAACTTATAAATAAAAGATTGTTCTTGATTCATTTTAAAAGGTAATGTGTAAACCTAGAAATGAGTGCCAAGCAGGTCTCTTTACACATCCCACTCCGTCAAAGGAATTGTTCCAGTGACAAGGTTCAAGTTAGATCAATGAACGTATGCCATTGATAATCTGGTCCCCACACAGCATTGATTAGACCGACCAGCATGCTTGGAATACTAATCGTCTATCGCTGTACACCTCAGAAAACTCTCTGTATGTTAATATTGTACACCTACCGTCATCCCACGTGAACAGCAACATATTAATGGTGAGCATTACGGTGGATATAAAAAGTCTAGACGCCGCTGTTCAAATGCCAGATTTTTGTGATATTTAAGAAACCTTCAGACTTGTGCTAGAAAGCAAAACAAACTGACAAAAATGTATGGAAAAGACGACTCAAATCTCTGACATTTACTAACAATCAATGTGATTGGTTAATTCTAAACGTTTAAAAATCATTGAACCTGATCATATAATTTTCATGAAAAAACTGGCATTTGAACAGGGGTCTGTTGACTTTTTAGATCAACTCAGCATCATCAGTCCCATGGCCAGCAACACTGACACTCGAGGGTGAAAGGAAGTGACCAATGACTGCAAAGACAATGCATAGATTCCACATGCGTCCACCACGAGAAAGATGCTTTTTTTTTTTTTTTTTTTTGTCTCCAGCGCTATATTTTGTAGGCGGTGAGGATAATGAAGAAAAAGAAGAGTTGCTTTTGATCTATTGGAAGCCTGTGAGGAAATCATTCGGGCACTGACTAGTCGATGATCACAACAGTCAATTTTGGTCTCCACATAATCATGTGTTACCTAGAAACGAAAGCTGTTATCTCCCGGCAGTTCAGCAGCAGCAGCAGCAGCAGCGGCATCCCTCGCTCTGGCTGTTACTCTCAGTGACCACTTGGGGTTAGCACAGGACTGTACTGCCACATTGGAACGGTTGCTGGAAATGGTCTGGACAAGGTCCAGTCATCACAGTTTCATATAACAAAATTGAAATAACTGTTGAACTTGACAATTACACTCACAGTCATTTGCATCCGGTGTCTTATTTCCACTATGGGTCATATTTCTGTGTCAATAATGGCCTCAGCTATTTCTATGGCACTCTGGTCTGAGAGGTCTGTTTTGGAAATGTGACTAATAGGCTGAGTAATCACCAAATCAGCCAAGCTGGCTTCCCTGTCATCCTATTTATGCCCCCCCCCAACCCCCCTCAGCTATGGTAATGCGACTCAAGTCTAATCCAATCAAAATAGCAGCTGTGGGAGCTGGAGTGAAGATGCTTTCTTTTCGACGCAGATGGAATGATGAAAGGCCCAAAGGTGATGGTCAAATCTTACATTCTGCTCCAAAAGGAGTTATTTTAAATGCAATTATTTTTTTTTAATTAGGCAAGTTCAGTCTTGAAAACAGAATAAAAGACGTAATTCAATTTTAACTGATAGCAGTGCTACAATGTGTGTGTGTGTGTGTGTGTGTGTGTGTGTGTGTGTGTGTGTGTGTGTGTGTGTGTGTGTGTGTGCGTGCGTGCGTGCGTGCGTGCGTGCGTGCGTGCGTGCGTGTGTGTGTGTGTCTTATTTTGGTCGGCATTTCTGAAGCGTTTCCCTTTGGAACATTTCCCAATAGCGAGACTGCTGCTGCTGCTGCTGCTGTAAATGGAGCATCTCAACGACGATAAACTAACCTCAGGCAAGGGCAAACCGGAGGAGGGAAATGGGGTGCGATGAGGGGGAGCGTCGCTAAGCCTTCTTTCTGTGGAATCACAGCCGAGATGAATCGAGCCGTGGACTGAGGCGATGACTTAGGCTTTCAAGGTACTCGATGGTTATGGGGGGAATAATCAGAAAGTGTTGATTCAGAGGCTTCGCAAGTAGATGCTGGCAAATGAAGCTGAAAACATTTTTTCCCCTCATTTCTTGGGACCATTTCTTGGATATGAGAGCTTTCTATCCTTCAATAAAATGTCAACATCTCATGAATACGCTGCAGACAACAGCGAATAATATTCAGTTGGATTGGGGTCACGTCTTTTTCAGGCGTGAGTGCATATGAGAAGAAATCTGTCGATAAAACCGCACACTCACTCCAGTGAATGATCCCAGTGCACAGTAGGAAAGTCCCAGTCATGTTTTTGGACAAGAAGGTGGGATTTTTTTTTTTCATTTAAGGAAACCTGGGTCACCCCTTCCATTTTTTTTAACTTCACCCATCTAACAAGTGCTTTAATAGCATTCCAAAGATCCACCATTCCTAACATGACGACACTTGACTCAACAACCACACAGAACACTTGTCTACTACCACACAACCACATTCCAGCCTAATACTGTGAACTTTAGAAGAAATGTGTCAACGAGGAGGGTGCCAAAATGCCCGGAGGGAGGAAGATGGCAAAGAGGAGAAAAACAGAGAAGGACGATAACGATAAAACACACCCTTACCTACTCTTATATTATGACTCGTGTGCACACAATAATAACACCATCGCAGAAAACTACGGGACATTCCTGGTGTCTTCTAAGCCTAATTCTCACTGAGGAATACGGACGAATGGAAACACAAGTGGCTTGATAAGCGAGAGGAAATAACCATGATGGGGCAGTTCTGTTCTTAACACCGGGAAGGTAATAGGACTACAGAAAGTTCATCTGTTTCTCATTCATTAATGTTAAGGCGTTTATGTTACGTATTAACTTGGCCATAAACTTGATGGTTGGTGTATGGAAACTTCTAAATAGCCAAGAGTAAGATATGTTTATATTATTGTGTTTCGATGAGCATTAGAAACTGAATTGATTCATGATTTTTAAAATTAAAAATGCCTCATTTGCCAAAAATGCTCCAAAGCCGAGCAAACACGAAGCAGACTAAAAGGGACTTCAGGTAGCTGAGAGGATTTAGAAACAACATTGCTATTTATTTGACAGGCAGGTTTATCGCCTCTTTTTGACTGAAGAGTGATTGTGCATTTCAAAAAAATAGACGTCAACTGATGACATTCAGTGTCATAGAAAGAAAGACTCCATTATCAATACCGTAGCTAACGTTCGCTTGGTTACAGTGCTAATGCTCGCTTGTTATTGCTAGCCGTGCTATTTTGTTGGAGATGGGCAGATATTCTCTGTGAGTATTTCACAACTATGAACATTTAATAAAAATGAGTATTTAGTAAGGGACGGCGGCGCTTTGGTCGGAGACTGTTGCGGTTGATTTGAGCCGTGAAACTACATTGAAATCTTGCTAACACTGGAAACTTCCCTTTTAACGTAACATGTCGATACTAAACAGCTTACTGAAGGAGGGATGTAGTTTTCTCTTGTGTGGCATCTTCTACATAAAAAAAATAAATAAATACTAAAATCATTTCAATGTTACTTGAACATTGCACAATATATCTTAATTAGTGTGTGATTGACTGGTGACCAGTATTGGGTTCCATTGCCTCAGCAGGATAAGCAGAAATGAAAATGGATGGATTATAACATTTTTCCAGCCAATCTCAACCCACCAAAACCCCAACTTGCTGTCAAGGGATCTTAGGTATGTGTTGAGAACAGAACAGGCCCACACGGAGAAGCGGGAGATCGAAAAGGGTTCACAGTGAATGTGTCACAGATGACGAAAGACGAGCAAATCAAAACTGGAGGACGAACAACAGAAAGAAACAACACAGCAGCTCCATGAAAAGCTACTCTCAAAACCACAGTACGACTTTCCACTGCACAATGCAGATGTTGTGGGTAGGGTTAACACAACTTCATTTACATTTGTATCCACGGTCTCCAGCCAGGGACCCCTCCCAAAAGGAGGACCCAGTGGGGTGTATGGGGGAAGGTGGGGGTAAGTAGGGGGGATGCACTGGGCTAGGAGAGGCAGAGACATTTGCACACGGGCCATCACAGAGACAGAGAAAGAGCAGACAGAGTTTTGTGGTGTGGCTGTGTACTTATTACAGTGGATATAAAAAGTCCACACACCCCCATTCAAATGCCAGTTTTATGTGCTATTACAAAAATATATATCGGTAGACCAAGAGCAATCATTTCAAAACTTTTCCAACCATTTATACGACCTATAATATGTACTCAATTGAAAAGCCTGAGATAATGTGGTTGCACAAGTGTGCACCCCCCTCCATATAACAAATGATGTGACTGCATTCATATTGATCCAAACACATTCAAAGTCACGTTAAATGAGAGTCAGGACACACCTGCCACCATTTGAGGTGACTCCAAAGAAATTCTGATGCTCTTGTTTGCTTTTCCTGACATTTTTTTTTTTTTTTTGCTTTCTAACAGAAGCATGAATGAAGATGACTGAATGGTAACCGCCTGCACTGGCCAAGTATGTAAAAACGCACAAGGAATTTCTCTCCGGTAGTACAAGCCACACTAGTATTACAGTAACAAGTAACAGAAATAAAAATAAAGTGACCAGGTTGTTTTCACTTGCACTAAACAGCCAGTACCTGCGAGAAATTCTTGCAGTTCCCTGATTCCTTTTCATCCGGCTTGCCCTCACTAAAATCAGACCTTTTTTTTTTCTATTGAAATGTACATGTCATACGTCATATTTAAGGTGGAAAAACTAATTTTCCTTGGTCTCCTTATTTATATCACACAAACATGGCATTTGAACCGTGACTTTTTCCATCCGCTGTATGCGATTATGGTTGGATTTAATGAATGGCGCTAGGAGATAGTTAATCGTTGCACTAATTAAAGTCTGTTTGCGACACGGGCTTTAAAATACTCCATCAAAGCAACCACAATTGCTCTGGCTTCGTTTCATCATGCATAAATCTACATCGGCTTTACCTCGGGGCAATGAATTTCATCATCATGACTCAACAAAGACTATTGCTGGAATATTCTAGCAGATACCCACGATAATAATTTGGCTTTTCCTGAGGAAAAAAAAAAAAATCTGTCCATGTACTGCAAGGTGTCGTCATTCCTTGTGTGCGAATGATTGCGCATGTGTCAGTGTGTCGACTGCTGCGTGTCCTCTGTCTGCCTCTGAGTAGGTGCCAACCATCCAGGCTGTTCCCCCCCTGGCAGCGCTTGGAAGGTCAGATGTCCACCAACGCAGCAGAGAGCTGGGACAAAGGCTGGGGGACAAAAGAGCACCTCTCGCCTGTCGATTGCAGGTCACGCATTTGGCTTTTAATGCTCTTCATCCTTTTTCGTTGACCCACAAACTCACTTGTGGCAAACAACCCAGTAGCCCGTACTCTCTCCTGCATTGGTTGTATTGGTTGCCATGGTGTTCTGTCTGCAGAGGGCTTGACTTTGAATCAAACCACATGGTTCACAGAGCACGATGACAACCCCTGGCCAGCGTGCTCGTCCCAAACTCACACAGCTAATGTCGCAATAGATCGCAATAGAACCCCAATCCTCTTTTTGTTTTGTCAATCCAAAGATTCTTTGTTAAGTTGTTTGTATCGATTCATATGGTCTACGTACAATTGGTCAAATGACAAATGGTAACATTAATGAAGGATTTAACCCCTGCAGAAGTCAGGGTTGACAACATACAGTCTGACTCAATCTGCAATGCATGCTTCTAAACATGGCGTCCTTTACTGAAGAGCAAAACAAAAACAACAACAAAAAAAATCTATGAATGCAAGTCTTTTAATTTATCAAACTGCAAAAGAGCAGCTATGGGAAATTGAAATAAACATGAAAATGTTTTTGTTTTTTAATTCCCCCATTAATGAAACCAGAAACGAGACCACTCTTGTCCTTATAGTTCAGCCAATTTTTACAATTCCTGTAATTGATATAAAAGCACGAAAGATGCCCAGCTCTTTCATTTCCATCACTGTTGTATTTTCTTACGGCACGATTTGAATTTTTTACAGACCCAATCCTAAATTGGGTCCTGGCTCCTGTTTTAACATTACTCAAACTTTTTTTTTTTTTTTGCGATTCAATGGCTGTGTGTGTTTGCGTGTGTCAAACACGTTTTTGAGACGTGCTCATGCCTCCCCCGAGGGACCCCTGGCTGCGTTGTTTCATATCATTTTCATGTTAAACTTCCTGGTCCCTCCTGAAGAGCTCCCCGTGACCGGCTCAGATTTGCGGAACGAGTACTCCACTGTGAAGTTGTTCTTGCGTTGGCCACGTCCTCGGCTCCAGACAAACAAGAGTAGGAAACAGAAGAGGACCACCCCCAGAAAGGTGATGCAACCCATTGCTGTGGAGACCAAGATGGTTGTCAAGTCCAAGGTAAATTTGAGGAACACCCGAGTGCTATTCAGGTTTGTTTCATTGAAGAACTCGCCGCTGTACAGCGAACGATTGAGAAAAAAAGCTGAGGCAGCATCCAGTGGCTGACTGCGTACTGTCAGAGTAGCAAAGTAGGTGTCATTGCCCCCGGCGTTACTGGCGATGCAGATATATGTTCCGCTGTCAGTGAGCTGGGCGTAGCGGATCTCCAAGGTGCCGCTTGGGAGAACGGTGATGCGGCCCGAGCTTTTAGCCGTGATCCGTCGACGCTGTGGGGATATCCAGATGATAGCAGGCGCCGGTTCTCCTTCAGCACGGCAGAGGAAATTCACGGGCTGGCCCTCTCGAACAGTCACCTGGAAAAAAGATGCGGGGAAGCAGCAAACTGACTAGTAAATGCTAATCAGTTGATGTAGCAAAATGTATGAAACGAACAACTGATGTGTCAGAGAAATCTCGACAGTTTTTTGGGGGGGGACCTATTTTACGCTATTCGCTGAAAAACTCACATATTCAGCCAACGCCTTGTCTCATAAAAAATATACTTTATCACCCTCTTGTGGCATCTAAGTGTCAAAGAACTATGCTGACGTGGGGGGGAGGAGCTTTATTTAGAAAGGCCATAGCCCTGTCTAATTGAAAAGTAGTGCTTTACTGTACCACCATTTTGTGGCATCTAAAGATCTTTATGAACAGGGGCGCACATAAAAACGATGGCATGATTCTCAAATGAGCACCAGAGGCTGGTTGCTGTTTGTTTGCTACATATTTTCCCAACCAACTGACCTCATGGATGATTCCGGCAGATCTGGGCAAGGTAGATTTGCCATTTGAATATAACTGAATCAACAATTTTCTGTTTTTCTTTCCAGTTTTCCATTTTAATTTCTTGATTCAAGCAGAGCCACATAATGGCAGCTAAATAAAACTCTCTAATTTGCTGTTTCACGATAAAGACATTAAAGCCATGTTCAACACAATTGAGTTGCACGGCCGGTTCGATAAATTAATTGCCCACATTTGACTTGCAGTATGGGACGGTAGCTTACTGAGCAAATATTCTCTAAGGCAGCCGTCCACAGTCCAGTTTGTTTTGCACTACGGACCGCTTTTGACGGATGGTCAAAGCTGCAGCGGAGCGACATGGATATTAACGACTTGCCGGCGGCTCTCATGCACACAGTGGCCACAGTCTCACGAAGAATGTAGCGCTAGTGGGGAGCCAGCTTAATAAAGCCACCCGCCACAATGGTTGATTACAGACTACTATGCAATGCGCAACAAGGATTAACTTCAAAATAAAAGCCAAACAGCTAATACTGTACATAGATAACAATGCCTTACTCAGCTTTTATTTTGAAGTTAGGCCTTTTGTGTGGTTGTGGCAGTTAAAGTGACTTTAAAAAAAAGGCCGGCCTGACTTATTTGTAATGTGCAAAAGCACAATGACAGACCTGAACTGGAGTGCAAGAAAAATATTCAATTTCCAGTGCTCATGCGCACCGGCACGCCACGATTGTGCACCCCTGATTGTATACCATTTTCCAGGGTTGCGTCAGTTACTCGTGGCTTGTCAATGTTCGCAAGAGGCGATGTGTCCACCATAGACTGGTTGCCGGACAATCTCAAGGCTCATATAAACAAACCTTTTACAAGGCAATTTTGAGTCTTGAATGGACCAAACATGCATGTTTTTGGAATGTGGAATGAAGCCAGACCACCCAGAGAGAAAAATCCTTTTAAGCACAGGGAGAACATGCAAAGCCCACACGGGAAGCATTGCCGAGGCTGGAACCCTGATCCTCACAACTGTGAGGCAGATGTGCTAACCACTAGCTCAACGCGCTGCCCCCTACAATGTTTTGTCAGTATACAAGAGCGTGGCTAAAAATTCAACTAAACTAGTCAAGCTGAGAAATTGTGCATACCAGGTATTATAATACTCGGTTACCTGCTGGAGCTTGCGGTTGCGTATTTTAGGTTTCTGGCATGTAAAATGATCAAAGAGTGCAGAATCAGTGAAGCTACTCAGGCTGACGCCTTGCACCTCCACAGGCCCTGCACACACCGGCACTCTGCCGTCAAAGTTGAGGGTCTTGCGCCTTTGCAGGATCCACAACAGACGGCAGTCACACATGAGAGGGTTCCCGTCCACTCTGAGCGTCTCCAGACTGTTAACAGAGTGGAAGGAACCCTCTTCCAAAGTCTGCAGGTCATTGGATGAGAAGTTGAGGACCCGAAGCTGACGGAGACCTCCGAGGGCGTGGGGCTCCACTGTCATCAACCCTGTGCTGACCATGATGAGCTCCTTCAACCTCAGCAAGTCTCTGAAGGCCCACGGTTCCAGTGCTGCGATGGGGTTGTAGGAAAGGTTGAGGTGGGTGAGATGCACCATGTTTTTGAAGGAACCAGACGGGACAGAGGTGATGTTGGTGTTGGTAATGGTGAGCCAGTGGAGATCGAGACCGTGGAAACTAAGAGGTGAGATGTACTCCAGGTATGGCCAGTGATTGATGTCCAGACCTCTCAAATTTGAGAGCTTTCGGAAGTTCTGGTCCTCGAGAGCTGTGATGCTGAGGCGATGGAGGCGCAGGGTGACCAGGCTGCGCAGGTAGGACAAGGTCTGCCCTGAGATGGACGTCAGGTTGCAGCGAGCTATGGTGAGATCTTCCAGTCCCAGTAGCCCTGAGAATGCCTGAGAAACAGAGGGTTACGTGGTCAATGTAAGTGTTGCTTTAAGACACTATCATGCAAAAAAAAAAAAAGAAAAAAGATGTCATGTTAATTGAACGTCTAAAATTGCCAGCACCAATCATTTACTGCACATACTGAGGAGAAAAAAAAAAAAATGAAAAATCGCTCTTAGGACACCCCACTATGATAATCCTTTGAGACATCTGACAATTGGGCTTTTCATTGCTTTGGTCACACCAAGTTCGGACTTCTCGATGTATGTACCAGGCTTTGCCAGAAAATCTGCGATGTAGCAATGATGCCATGGCCCTGCCTGAAATACTTTCCATCCATCCAATCAGATCGCTCTGCCAAGCGCAAGGCTTGAGGTCAGGTGTTTGGGCTATTTGGGAACTGCTGTGGTATCCTGCGATATCCATCCTGCTGTCTTCGGACAACCTGAACTGGTTGCTAGCCAATCACAGGGCGTATTCCGCAATATATGACACTGAATTGAATCTTTCTATTTTTCATCGTCAACAATGTCCCACACATTCACACATTGCTTATTGAGGGAATTGCAAATGGTTTGTTTCATGCAATCATTCAAATCACAACGACTACCTTGTGGGAAATATACACCAGGTCATTGTCTCCCACTTCCAAGTGTTTCAGACTCTTCAGATCTTGGAAGGTGTAGTCCAATAGAATCACAATCTTGTTGTCACTCAGGTCCAGGCTGGTCAGATTGCCCAGTTTGGCAAAGGCCCCCATGGGCACTAATTTCAGTTGGTTGCTCCTCAACTTCAACACTTTAAGATTGGGCAGACTTGCGAAGGAGTTCGGTTCTAATGTGGCGATGAGGTTCTCGCTGAGATCCACTTCCTCCAGCCGGGGATACGGTGCCAGATCGCCGGCTTGCACCCATCGGAGTCGGTTCCTGCTGAGATCCAGGAGTTGTGTCTCGGTGGGGATGCCTTCGGGGATGTTGGTGAGCCGCCGCCGCTGACACGACACCGACCTCAGCTGAGCCGAGCACTCGCAACGCGGCGGACAGGCCTGGCTACTTCCCGGCAATGTCAAAGTTAAGACGGCGACCAGAGAAGCAGCCAGGACCGCCCGCCGCATCTTCGGCCGTGGCACTAAGGCACGCCCACCAGGGCCAGGTGAGCCAATCATGGCCCTGGTTCTGGGACTCCTCGCCTATTGCAGGCAGGGTCACTTGCACCTGTGCGACAACGAGAGGGAAGACAAGGAAGAGGGTGTTAAATACGTGAAGAGTGAGTAAAGATACTCTTGAGAGAAGGGTTTTGAAAAAGAAAGAGGAAGCCGATCGCCTTGCTATCTTGAAGTCTCATAAAAATTACACCCACTCCGCAGTAAATTATCCATGCTTCCTGTGGCTTAAGTAATATCATACTGAAAGCCGAGGAGATTTGCTGCATATCATGACACGGCTTTAAAATACTACCGACAAGCTCCCATCGGCGACGTGGATCCATTTAAGATATTTAAGATAATTTGTCATTTCACTAATTCATCTATGGCTTTTGATGGGGGAAGTGGCACACTGGGAGCTTCTCGCAGCCACATTATTTATGCATGTACGCATACATCTCCTCCGCTCTCCTTGTTGCACGGAGACTGCCTGTTCCATTTTGACAAACACAATGAATTTATCATCACCGTGCATCCACAAAGGCATTCGCGTGATGCCAGAAAAGAAATGCGCTCTGTTTGAGCTGTGAGGAGAAGTACTTGGAGTCAGTGACTCAAGTCATATTTGACTATCGGTCAGGTGTGCGATGAGGCATGTGTGCGTAGGATGAGGCCTTTTACCGGCCACGAATTGGAAGTCATTTTATTCCTCCTTGCGCAGAGAAGAGATGAATCACTTGAGCTTGAACGTTCCTTCCAGCAAGCTGTCATCCCTCCCACACACTCTTTTCGACATGGACACAGCCATCACTGGCCATAAGATCTCGAACGACTCGGCGTCGCTCAACTTCGATAAAAGAAAAAGGCACCTCGGAATTTGAAACTCTCAAAAAGGGTGACTTTTTTTTTTTTTTAAGATGAAGAGAAATTCACCACCATCACTTAGGGGTATTCAGTATGTACGCTATATAGATGGTATAAATGTTATTGGTGTTCATTATGAAACAGAACGCTGAATTTCAACTTTGACCATTCATAAAAGAAAAAAAAAAACAAACACTTTATAGCACTTAATGGTGCCACTACTGAGAAACACAAGTATGAGAATGTTCGAGACACACTTAGAAACCAAAAGGGAGGTTTGGTTGTTATTTGCAAGGATGCTAATGCAGTAATTGAAGAGTGTCACGTTCGGAAACACATTGGGGAAAAACAAAAAAGCCGAGCCTCTAGCCTGCTAACTCAAATAATGCATCTGCCAGGCCAGGCATAACGTCTGAGAGTGATTTCATGCGAGAATGCTTGAGTGCAAGTCACAGAAATAATATGCACCCAGAATTTAATAACAAAGGCTTCTCTGCCAGCACAGACAAACGGCAATATTCGAATAATTTTGTGTTATTTACTCAATCATATCACGCGAGAACAGACAATACGGGCACCATACTGACATTTCTTTCTTTTTTTGCAAGGTGGGTAAGGTTATAATTATATATACAGATATACGGAACTCTGTGATATAATGAAATACTTTACTTGCAAAGGGGGAATATGTCTGTTTCCAGCCAACCCTGTTTAGCCTTTTCATGGTGTACTTTCAAGTGACTGCAGTTCGATTGTACATGAATGGCAAAAACAAAAAACAAAAATTGTCATGTTCTTGTGCACAATGGTTCAAATATTGGAATAATGAAAAGCTATCACACATGCAATAAATCCCCCAGAGTTAGTACAAGCCTGAGGACAGAACTGTTCCTCAGTTCTACAAAGGGGTTGAAAAATAAAAAAAGAAATAAACCAAAACACACAAATCTTGAAGATCGGGCCCAAAACTGGCACAGTTTTTCCATTTTTCGCTCGGAGACAAAACAAAGGGTGGCTTTGGAGACTGCTGCTCAAACTGACCCAGTTCTCAGCGACGACTCAGCTTCAAGCTGTCAAGAAGCAACAGCTCAATATGACCGCAACGACACAACAGCAAACCGCTGCTTCTGTTTGGAACGGAGCCCGCGAGGGGAACACAGACGGCTCATAAACAAACATGCATTTATGCGGTGATGAATCCAATAGTCAATGGGCCTGCACTACCTGCATCGTTCCTTTGCCAATTATCATTTACAGTGACACCCCGAACAACCTTTCACGCACACAATCACACATCGGGACAATTTAGGGGGCTCCATTAATCTGCCACGCATGTTTTTGGAATGTGGGAGGAAACCGGAATACCCGCATTAAAACCCACGCTGGCACGGGGGGAACATAAAAACTCCACACACAGGAAGGCCGGAGCTGGAATCGAACCCTGCACCTCTGCAGTGTGAGGACCACGTGCATACCAATCGTGCACCATATTGCCTTTTCTTTACGTTTGTAAAGGGTTGTGTATACAGTACAGTTTTTTTTTTTTGTGTGTGTGTACATGTTCCAGACTTTAAAGCTACGCGATGTGGTCTCCAAATGCCCCTAAGCATTATCCTATCACTAAGTGGCAGAGTCACAGCATGAATCAGTGAGCCGACATTGGGAAAGACAAGGTCCTTACAGCTCGACTCAATGGCAGACAAGGGTCCGGAACGCACACGTTTCATCACACACACTGACCCGCAGAGGTGCACTCATCTGTTTTCAAATGTAGGGAGCAAAAGTTAAAAAAAAAAAATGTCAGAAAAATAAATAGGCCGACACAAGTAAAATACAGCTATCAGAAAAATTCTATTTGAGAACAAGAACGCATTATTCATACGCCGTTACTTCCCACCGCTGCTGACTGTTAATTAATGGACCAGACATCAGTGAATTAGCATAGACAAATCCCAGAAAGTAAATGAAGCAGATTGTGCTAAGGGGGCCAGACTACTATCCAGTGAGCACAAAATGAGGAATAATGGGAATAAAACGAATTAATTTATTCATTGCGTAGGAGCGGATTTTGGGATGACAGTATTTTTGCTCAACTCTAAATCAGCCGGTGAAGAGGAACAAATGGAATGGCAGCAGCCAGAATAGTTATTCAAAATGCTAGAGGAGAAAATATAGGACTGCTGTCTGCCTGCTGCATTTTGTATGCGTGTGTACGTGCGCGTGTTTGTGTGTGTGAGAGAGAGAGAGAGAGAGAGAGAGAGAGAGAGAGAGAGAGAGAGAGAGAGAGAGAGAGAGAGAGCATAAATAGGTCATCGATGTTCACTGTTAGGCTTTACCTTTGGCTCACACATCAGAGAGATCCTCTGCTTCAGCTTTGTCTGTACCCCTCACACAAACGCATTTAATGTCAAGTCAAAAATTGTCTTCAGAATATGCCCGATGCGCCACCCACTAGTCTAAACGAGTTATTGCGATCGATATGAACATGTGTGGAGTATGAATGAAGATGCAAAAGCCATCGGTTTGATCCAACTTGCCATTGACTGAAAAAGACATCACAGTGCCTCAGGGATCAGCCTGCAAAAATATCATGTGACCAAAACTGGAAAACAGGTGAGCCGTGACGGTCATCATGAAGAAAGAAACATTTTTTTGACTTCCTCTTTCAATTTCATACCTGGAATCCTTGACATCCTAGTGTCACAGGTCTTAAAAGTCAGTTGATGTAATACATACAGCCCAAACCTACAACTTTATATACATTTTTTTTTTATTGCACGTCGTGACTGATGCAAAATGCTCATTTTGCGATCTTATTTCATTTCAGTAAATACAGCGGAAGCCCTGACGTCAAAGACGATCCACGGTACGGCCGAAACAGGGGCAGATCGACTGACAACATTTTAAGTAACATCTTGTCACACAAGTGTAAAAATAAGTCAACCCATGTATAAAAACTATACAGTAATGTCTTGATACAAGTTGAAAACTTGTATCAAGTAAAATGGGAGTTTTGTCCTACTCGGGGGGCGGGGGGGGGGGGTATTTTGTCAATTTTTTAATCTGAATATTTTTTTAATAAATCAAAAATCACTGTATAAAACTTGACAGCAGTTCCACTGTATCGCCCACAACAGACTTCGGAGCCGTTTGCAACAAGGGCCGATGTTGATCATCTTGATGATGCTGATGCTAGGAGTCACGCAACCTTGGAGCTCCTTCGTCCTCCTCTAGGAACTGTGAGTCACACAGCCAGCGAGTGTGAACTGATCGAGACTGACACACGGCCAAGTTTGACCTTTCGTTGATCAGAGTGACAAACCCAAAAGACAATTACAACCATAAAAACGTGACTCCGTCTCATATTGGATCTGTGTCACTCTACTTTGATGCAGGTCACTCATTTTATTTGGTATGTTGATAATGCGACTGGAAGAGTCCAGATGATGCAATATAGTGTATCGTATTTTACTCCACTTTAAACAGTGTATGGTCGTCTCATATTAGGTCATGGTGGACATGGGAATTGACAGTTGCGGTGATCTTTTTTTTTTTTTTTTTTGCTTTCACAAAGATTCCCTTTACACAAAAGTAGCTTGAAAAATATTACAACGCCGTCCTTTTTGGTATGACCAAACAGCGTGTTTCCGCAAGGACTTTACAAGACCTTACAAAGTCACAGTTTACCACGGAGAAAACGAAATGGAATTCCTCTCGCTCGCTGGTCTGAGGGTGCAAAAAATGGGCGTCTGCAAACAGCAGCCGCGCACGGCTACAGTCGCTCATAACATCTCTTTACAGCCAACAAGGCTGTTAAAGATCCCTGCCAGTGAGACAATCAATAAAAAGTGCTACCTGATGTTACAGAGGCCATTTTGTAACAACAACAACAGCTGCTATTTAGAGCAGGTCCTGCGTGTGTCATGAATGCAAGCACAACAAAAATACACGCGAAGTATTTGGGCATTGACAGAGCTTTAAGATTTTACCTTTAAAGGGCACCACGCTGCATTTTAAATTAAATTGCCAAGATGTGATTGAAGTGTTGACTTTCTACTTTCATTTAAGAGACCTCATAAAAATATGGCATTTACTGAACCATTTAGCAAAAAGTCAGAAAACAATATGGCCTTCTGATGCAATATTTGTCGTGAAAAAAAAAAGAGACAAAATAACAACAGTTATGTGGAATTGGAGACTTCAGTGGTTGGGGAACGCTGCCGTATACAGCAGGCAAGGAAAGCACAACCAATTGCCCTATTGAAGTGGGTGCAGGGGGAGGGGGGACATTGTTACGTCCCCATACGCAATGTTTCACTCGTGTCTTTGGATTATTTGTGCGCAATGTTTGAGACTAACAACACACAGCTGCATGCTCCGGGGATGCATCAACCCTCTGCTTGATGGCTGCATGCACACACTTACACATAGAGGTTGATGTCTCATGATCAAGACAGCTTGCGACTCATGCAGAAAAATCTTGCTGCGCTGCCTGTCCGTCCCACCCCACCGTCCAATCACCACCTCCAACCTGGTGATGGCTGAAATCCGTTGCTCATCTATGGTGAAAGGCATCCACAGCTCATCAGCAGTAAGACGCACAGCTTCACTCGTCTCACAGGCATCACGGCCGACTTGCAAGACACGTGGCTTGCAAGTCACATAGGAACAGAGATGAGCACAACAAACAGAGTCAAACCAGGCTGGGATGAAACCCCACAAGACTAAACAAATCTGACAAATACCACACCAAATAGACAAAAAAAATAAATATACAGTGGTGCCTAATTAATTCCACGACCACTCTGGAAACTCAAAACAACCGTATCAAAAATCATCATCATTTAAAATGAATTAAAATGCCTCTAATCTTGTCAAGTCTCACCAAAAAAAAAAAAAATCCCCCAAAATATTTGGAATGTGTTTTTTACAGGAATGAGGTGATAATGTGTGATGTTCCCTCAGGTGAGTGTGCTTTGGCCACCCGTGGGCAGGATAATGCAGCCGCAAACATCCAGAGACAGTTCCGCCTCTGCAGTAAGCTGCAGGAGTCATTCTTTGCAGAGGATAAAAAATATATGCCCATGAGTATTGTTATATTGTCTGTGTACATGTGTTGCTCCACCGTTGTTTTCAAATACCAGTTAACAAGACATATGACACCATGACAACAATGCTCTTTTTTGCTGTTTGTTTACTGGCGCACACGTGCATACAGTGTGTGTGTGTGTGTGTGTGTGTGTGTGTGTGTGTGTGTGTGTGTGTGTGTGTGTGTGTGTGTGTGGGGGCGATTTGGTGCGTGTTTGTTTGTGCAGTCTCCCAGTAGAACTGGAACCACCCACTACTCAAAACAAAGATCAGCATCCTTTTTTGCATGTCATCATGTTATTGCTAGTAACTGCCGATTGTTTTAAAAAATAATTCAAAAAGAAATTCTGCTTTGAAAACATGTCCCCCCCCGGAATCATTTCAGCGCCATGCGCATCCAAAATGCAACATGTAGTTCTACACGTTCTCATTTTTTGACATCTGAGAAGATTCCAGCGCATCAATCAGTCCCACGCAGCGGGAATGGGTGGGTTAAAGGGAAAAACAAAACACGGCAGGACCGAGTGCATTATTGAAAGTGTTGTTTGTTCTCTTCAAAAGTGGAGCAGCCAATTTGAACGTAACTTCCCATCTGTTGCTTTGCGCCGACAATTCAGCTGTAACGACCCCATAACACAAAGTCAACTGACAGAGATGGGAATAACACGCTTGCACTGCCAAGATGCTTTGCGTTTTTGTATGAGGAGGAAACAATGGACCTTAGATTAGGTAAATGAGGCGCGAACGCAGCGCTATGAATGCAAGTCTCAATGTAACATAGTGACAAAGCCAACAAATTATTTTAACCTCCGAGCTTGGTAGACAACAATATATACAGACTCCATGAGTGAAACTAGGGCAAGATGCACAAGCGCAGTGTGGAGGAATTTAAATATTCAAAAATTGTTACCCAAGCAGCTAATGATTTTCTACTTTGACTCTGTTTTAAAATGGATGTATCTCGAGTTTGCTTCGGATTATACAGATGCATTCTTACAGTATGGACTATAGACTGTATATACCAAGGATGGGCAACTGCCCTCAATTGATTTGCTTCTTGTGGCTGAGCAGCTTTAAGTTGTAATAACCATTTTCATCACTAGATGACAGACTTCACTTCCCAGTGGGCCCAAAACCGTACTTCTCCACCGGAGAAGAAGACAGAATGGGCCCTTGCCAGAATCCTGGACCAAGTTTGGCTTGCAAACATCATGAGCAAAATCCAGAAAACAGGTGATCAGTGATGGACGGTCATTAACTGAGCCCTTGAGCACTATGATGTCATTTTCAGTTGACAGCCTGCGAGACAGCACAAGGTAAAATGGCTGAGCCCGAAGATGGATTAAAAACAGATGGATTTTTCATCTTAATTTGTATTCCATCCATCCATCTATTACGTGCGCAATAATAATCCAAGTCCCATGTTTAGAGAAGAGGGGGAACATCGAACTTAACCCCGCCTTTAATATGAGTGAAAAAAAGTGAGAGCACTCCACGTGTGTTCATGGTCAGTGAAAGTAGCTTACGAGATAGGAAGCCATGCATGGAACAATACGCATGTCGTCTTCTCAGGTGTTAGGCCTTTGGGTTTTCCATCCACCCCTCTCAGACTGCAAATCTCAACCGTAATCCAGGCACACTATTTGTACCATGTGACATCACACTTTCACCATCCAGGTCCTAATGAAGTCATGTGACCCTGAAGGTTCAAAGGTCACACCGTTTATAAAGCTCTGGGGCAACGATCTCTTTGGCTTAGTCGGCAGACATTAGTGGCATACCACCAGCTAAAAAGGGGAGTGGATTAGTTTACAAAAGTCACCCACACATTATCGCTAAATTTAGCTCCGTTTTAACGCCGCGCATATATTTACTGATGTCACACGCACCTCGCATGAGCTTGTAAATGGACCGACAAGCCCCGGAAGAGTCCAAAGCCAATCACAGAAAACAGTTAACAATTAGCTGGAAATTTGACAACGAGAAAAGACTTACAAGTCATTAAAACAGCTAAATTCTCAATAGAAGCCAATTTGTGCCCGCACTCACACCGAAACAGGACAGACGTATTGCGGGAAAACGATTGAGTGCAGTACAGTAATTGTTGATCTTGGGATGACATTAGAAGATGAGTAAAGCCATTGTCGGACTATTGACGGGACTAAAGAGGTAATAAAAGAAGGCAGATGAACTTTATTTATAAATCCGATATTTAATCAAAAGTGACCCATCAGAGATGGGATTAAAAAAAAAAAAAAAAAGTTAACTCAAGCAGACAGCAATCATTTTGAGTGACATCCAATATGACGTGCATTGAATTAGTCTCACCCTCCGGGATATCAATGGCCTTATTACTGGTGTGGATTGAGATGGCTCGTTAATTATGTAGCTCATGTGTCAGAAAATCTTGGTCGCCGTGGGAAAAAAATAATGACAGGTTCCCTTAAACAACTCTGGGGGGAAGCTTGTTAACAAAAAGCCCTAACGTTGTTCATCGTTCGCATCTCAGCTATTTTGCATTTTTTTTTTTCAAGTGATCGTTCTATAGGTTTCCACAGTATACTGCTGTGTCGATATCATCACATCACCCAACCAGGTCCCGCCTCTTAATGGCACACCACCATACACAGACACTACTTTCATTACAGTATTTTCTATGCATGTTTTTTTTCTGTATTTTCTAAGACATTTAAATGTGTTTAGAGTATGTAGGAGGAGTAAAAGCTGAATAATCATGAATGCAACAACATTTCCAAAGGGTGAAATCGGATTGGGAATTACTTTGTTGTGCGGTGATTCAGAACCTACAATTGAAGTCTTCAACTCCTGCAACTTCCTGTTTCATATTTTCACCTTGATCACGTCCGCTCGCTGAATGAAAAAAGAAAAAAAAAACGAGATGTTTGGACTCTTTTTTTTTTAAAGTCAGTTGTGGAGTAAGATGATAGATGAGGTGCATTGCAGTTACAAAAAAAAAAAAAAGAACAAACCTCTGCCATCTTGGTTATGATTACAAAGGTTGAGACAGGTTATAAATGGAGGCCATTTCCTGTCTGAAGGCTAATGAGGGTCCTGATAACAAAACGGAGCGGCCATCCCAGAGGCTGGCGATTGGGAAGTGAAATCACGTTCGGACACAGTTCACATGATAGCCAAGGTGCCTCTGTAATCCCCCCCACCCCCTCGGAGATGCTTCACCTGAAAGGAAACTGCTCCATGTTGACCTTGTATTTCTACACCCCTCTTAGAGTCAGAACAAAAGAAATTCATTCTATATTCTCATTGGATACGTGAAAGCAAGACGTCCATTGTGTCCTTGATATGCCACAGTGAATAAAATGATTGTGTTTGTGTCACGGGAAACACGATGCAAACATCTGCCTGTCATCTGATGGAAACGAGAGAGTGTGATGGATGAAACGGGAGGGAATGAGTCACTAATGATGGACAAAGGTCAGAGCTAGTCTGCAATTTAATGATGCAAATTAAGCCTGACCCTCATTCCGCTGCCATGGGAGGCACCTACAAATCCTGCGGTAGCTCGATAACGCTGAAGCTTACAGCAAGACTCCAACTGAGATCTTTCTTTTTTTTTCTTCCATTGAGTGCACAAGACACTTAAAATATTAATAATAATACAATGTCGATCTGAACTTGATTAATTGTTCAGCCCTCGTCCTGTGACAAGTAAAGCCTAGGGGGGAAAAAAAAAAGATGAGCAGGAGGGAGACGGGAGGGGGCGGAATGAAGTGTGAAAGCTTTCATGGTGTTTGAAGAGCGACATGGTGCCCGATTCACAAAGGAAGAATTTGTGACGACAATGTTCACATGACTTTGACCCAAATGCAAGAAGGCCATCTAAAAATGAAAGACCGGGGGGCTTGAATAACCTGCGATAAGGGCTTTGGACCGTAGACTGGAAATGTGCAGGTAGCGGTGCGAGCATGAGATACACATGCATGGCAGGGATGTCATACGCAGGGTAATTGCATTCCTTTATGGATAATCGTGACCCTGTTAGGACGGCTTCTGATTGGCTGGCCGGTTCTCGGATTCTACCCACGCAACCAATGGGGGCTGTCACCAACCGCTTCTTTTATGAGCATCCGGGGCTAGGATGACAAGAAAGGAAAGACGGACAACCAGAGGTGAGGTTAAAAAAAAAAAAAAAAGGAAAATGGAAGGATGACAATGATGGGGGGGTGACAAGGAGAGATATGGAAGGGGGGCTGGATCCTTTTGTACAGACGAAACAAAAGCCTCAGTGCTGTATTAACGCTGGTGGGAGATTGCAGTTGTGCAACACTGACAGCTCATAAGTTTGCGCTCTATAACGCGCTGGGCTCTATGACAGCCATTTATGTTCACTGTGCTATTTTTTTTTCTCTTTTTTTAGCTGTGTTAATGCAAATATAATTAAAGTTCCCACATTTTTTTAGGTCTGATTTTGTTATTTACAACATTTGAACATTATGTTTTCGACAAGATTACATTGTTAATCGATTGTTGAACAAGGGAGCAATTTCATGTACAGTCATACTGTTCATTTTTAAAAAAGGGAGTTTAATGCAGGATGGAGGAATGGGGAGGAGAAACCCTCCGCTGAGCATGGAGAGTAATCACATTTTAATTTAAGAAGTGGACATTCCTTTGGTGCCTTGACATATGTGTGACCCAACTTACGAGTGTTTCGAGATACTAGCCTAGCGATTTGGCCAGTTTTATGCTTTGACTTGATGCGCTGGGCTCTATGACGGCCATTTATGTTCACTGTGCTATTTTTTTTCTATTTTTTTAGTTGTGTTAATGCAAATGTAATTAAAGTTCCCACATTTTTTTAGGTCTGATTTTGTTATTTACAACATTTGAACATTATGTTTTCGACAAGATTACATTGTTAATCGATTGTTGAACAAGGGAGCAATTTCATGTACAGTCATACTGTTCATTTTTAAAAAAGGGAGTTTAATGCAGGATGGAGGAATGGGGAGGAGAAACCCTCTGCTGAGCATGGAGAGTAATCACATTTTAATTTAAGAAGTGGACATTCCTTTGGTGCCTTGACATATGTGTGACCCAACTTACGAGTGTTTCGAGATACTAGCCTAGCGATTTGGCCAGTTTTATGCTTTGACTTGAAAACAAAAAATTCAAAATATGAGTGACAGGGAGCAAACTCAACTGAACTCACAACACAACAAGCAGCAGTTTGGCAGATGGTAAACAATCTTTTGGAAAAAAAGATGCTTCAAGCTGTTTTTTCTCGCCGCCAGTTGGAGTTTACTGTCAAACTCAACGTAAAACTAAGAGAATTACACGTTGTGTATTTCGAATAACCATACAACTCCACCTTAAGTATCTATACTAATTTAATGCTAACACAGAATGTAAAACACTGTAAATACATTTTATAACCCTTCCGGCAAATGGTAGCACACACAAAGGCTGAAGCAGCACACGTAGACAGACAATCGTGTGACTCAAGTTACGGGTGTTTCGAGATACTCGCCTAGCGATTTGGCCAGTTTTATGCTTTGACTTGAAAACAAAAATTCAAAATATGAGTGACAGGGAGCAAACTCAACTGAACTCACAACACAACAAGCAGCAGTTTGGCAGATGGTAAACAATCTTTTGGAAAAAAAGATGCTTCAAGCTGCTTTTTGTCGCCACCAGTTGGAGTTTACTGTCAAACTCAACATAAAACTAAGAGAATTACACGTTGTGTATTTCGAATAAACATACAACTCCACCTTAAGTATCTACACTAATTTAATGCTAACACAGAATGTAAAACACCATAAATACATTTTATAACCCTTCCGGCAAATGGTAGTTGAACACAAAGGCTGAAGCAGCACACGTAGACAGACAATGTAATAGTACTCATATATTATTTGTCCTCCGTGAATGACTAATATCACTTTGATTTCAGATTACTAAATCAATTGTGAAACTCCTCATCGTGTGTGTCTTTTTTGTGTACCGTACTGCTTCTGGTGTCCAGAGGAGGACATGTAAACCCAACACATAAACATGCACACACATACACCCAAAGTTAAACAAGGGATTAGTATATCAGTGTTGTAAACACCGCAGAACTGTGAAAAGAAACAGATCACTGACGAGCATGAGAAGACAGTGAGTGGCTCCCCAGGGAGGAAGTTTCTTGAAAGGTCAGGAAAACAGTTAAGCAAATAAAAGATGCTAGAGGAGCCAGAAGGTAAATGGGGAAAAAAAATACATAAAATCGGCAAGATGGAGAGATTAAAAGGAGGACGAGCCAGTGGGAGAGAGGGTAATGAAAGCTCGAGGTGATGAACGATTGGTCTGCCAGCGGAAGGGCTGCATTTGTGACTGACAGCAGCCTGGTGATGTTATCACGACTATAAAGTGGAACGCCACGGTGACAGAAGCAATTAGCTAATCCATGTCCACAATTTAAAGCTATTCGCATCGACATTTGAGGCCAGTTCCACTTTCCTCGGGCTTGGGTTTGCAGCTCGGGCTGTTTCTCCTTTACACAACTATAAGCACACCAAGTGGCCTACCAGGCATGGAAACCACTCCAGGCAGGGAATTTAAAACTCATTGCAAAGCTTAACTGTTGCTAGCATCCTAAATATATCCATTTCCTAATTTTCTATTGAGCTCTTCCTCATTTGGGTAATTAAA